>NW_025947411.1:0-17282 GCF_000764305.2 Hyalella azteca | reverse complement strand
AAGCGTTCATTTAATATATAATATAATGCATCACAGCAACTATCATAGGTAACAATGTTAAGCGTTCATTTAATATATAATATAATGCATCACAGCAACTATCATAGGTAACAATGTTAAGCGTTCATTTAATATATAATATAATGCATCACAGCAACTATCATAGGTAACAATGTTAAGCGTTCATTTAATATATAATATAATGCATCACAGCAACTATCATAGGTAACAATGTTAAGCGTTCATTTAATATATAATATAATGCATCACAGCAACTATCATAGGTAACAATGTTAAGCGTTCATTTAATATATAATACAATGCATCACAGCAACTATCATAGGTAACAATGTTAAGCGTTCATTTAATATATAATATAATGCATCACAGCAACTATCATAGGTAACAATGTTTTCCAAATTGTATCCCGTATAGGAATTCATTCGATATCAAATCAGTTTTCTGGTGAAATTTTCAAGAATATTCGAATGAAAAATCTTATATATGACAGGGTGACCTTTAATTAAATTGAATCAAGTGTTGAGATATATCGAGCTTAGTCATTTATACATTCAACAGTGTATGGTGCATGCATGTTTATTGGGATAACATTCCTGTTTATTGACGAACAAATGTCTGTTTGCTGGGTTGCCCAAGACTGTTCACGGGGGCACAGAATGCCATTAAGTTCTCCATTTAATTAAACAAAGGCGCTGTGCAGGCGATAATATCACGTTCATCAAATACCAACTTATAGTTCACAGCCAACGTCACTGCAGTTCTTGTATTAAATACTTGACAGTTAAACTTGACAATTTAAAAACAATGAAGTAATGATATAATAAGTTTGACAATGATGGCCATTTAGCGTGCTATGGAAAATCTTCTGATTTCCATAGGGGCATTTATTACTTCCACCAAACAGTAGGACAAAGATAAAATATATATTGTACTTTCCTTCGTATTTCATCCGATAATCTTCGCTGCAAAAATGCTGGTCACATTTAGAACTGTATAAGTAAATAAGTTACAAGATTTCTATACTATCCATTCACTAACAATCCTAGGATCATCAGCCCTTATTTAGCATAAAAATTTTATGTCTTGCGGAACTTCACAACATACAAATAGTTTAAAAGCACCTGGAAAAATAAAACTCTGCCCTCGACGTTCATGTGCACTTATTTTCAAGTTATAATTTATTCCTTGTTGCTCTCTTCTGTTTCCGTTTTTGGTAGCCATCAAAAGTAAACACGACACCTGCTTTCAAAGTCAGAAAATAAAACAAGTTCGTGCGTTCCATGTATACAACCTGCGCTTCAGAGGCGGTCGTTTTCTCGCAGGATGAGTTTGTATTAGCGTCAGGATGTCCATTAGAATCCTGCCGAGGCTGAATCTCGCACTACATTATTCATTTATTTCTAAAGGGAAGCGTGTGTAGCGAAATGCAGCTCTCTATGTTATAGTGGGGAGAATTTGACTGAGTCGGTATATTTTTGAATATTGTATATATCTTGACTTAGAGTGCCAAGATTTTTCCTTTATACAGCGCGATAAGTCGAAGGAAAACTGATTAATAGGAACGTTTCTACATCAAATCGACAGTGACAAATAAATATTTTGTATAGCAATAGAAGAAATGCTTTACGAGAGGAAATAAAATTTCTCACATATCTTCTAAAGTTTTTGCAAGTGTTCGAGCCAGGTGGAGTAAATATAGGAGCTATTAAAAAGCGTCTCCACACTACTTTTCGTCTCCTGATATTGCCTGTGGACTCAATTTTAATGTCAGTAAACGCTATATATGATATATAAAATTAAAATGTGATTTTTATTACTGAGAGTGTAAATTTGACTTCCGTTAAAATTTCATTTAAATTACAAAATGCCTTATTCGGAACTTGTTGCTAAATGTGGGTTCACCACCACAGATTATCTCTGAGAAAGTGATAATTACTTTTATGTAGCTACAAAAATTACGAAATATCTGCATTCCGGACAGGAACGAATCATCACAACCTTATTGAGAGTGCGAAGACTAGCAATTTAAGGTGCACTGAGGCACTTACTCCCTATATTAAATCTTAAAGAACACCACCACAGATTATCACTGAGAAATTGATAATATTACTTTTATGTAGCTACAAAAATTACGAAATATCTGCATTCCGGACAGGAAAGAATCATCACAACCTTATTGAGAGTGCGAAGATTAGCTATTTAAGGTGCACTGAGGCACTTACTCCCTATATTGAATCCTAAAGAACTCCACCAACCCTTGCCGTTTCGCGATCTATCGTGAACGCATAATCAACGTACAGAGATGATTTTGGTACCGTTGGATAGGTCAGAATGTCAGCCTTAAGATGAAACTAAAAACCGGAGAAGCCAAAATTGTCGATTTTGGACCCAGAGCGTCTCCTTTAACAATTACGGCAGCCTCTCGAGCACTCCCTTCAGGCAGTGAGGGCAACCCTCGTCCTGGTCCTCTGCTGGGTCCCCGCGATGGAGAAGTCTTACCTCGTCACCTCCGACATCGCTTAATTCAGGGGACTGATGACGGTGAAAAGCTTTATTAAAATTTATTGAAATTATCGAAGTCTTGGCTACAACCGTTGATGAAGTTCTTGAAAAAAGTCACTAAAAGTCCCAACTCCCTGTAAATACCGTTGAAAAATTACTTAATTGGTCCGGTTGAAGGACCTGTTTTTAGATCTCCTGTGGACAAGTCACGAAAACTACAAGAATCGGCGACGGGCCACATCAGGCCTACTCTTCAGCGCCGAAGTCACTATGATATGAAATGATAAAGTTCTCCCAGTATAGTGATCGTTGATAAGGTACTTTGTTGTACCTACTTCTTTTAGTTACGTAGATAAAGTCTTTACAGAAGTCGCTTCGCCACAGTAGTTACCGTTGATAAAATAATTCGAGATATTATCATGGACCATTCATTGAATATATACGGCCATACAGCCGACATCCGCTAGAACAGCTATCGAACGACATATTATACCTATTACTATTAGAAAAAGAAATTAATACTTTTATAAAAGAACCGATTAATAAAACCGAAAACTGAGATATTATCATGGACCATTCATTGAATATATACGGCCATACAGCCGACATCCGCTAGAACAGCTATCGAACGACGTATTATACCTATTACTATTAGAAAAAGAAATTAATACTTGTATAAAAGAACAGATTTATAAAACCGAAAACTAACATAATAATAATATAAAATAGCTTGAAGTTTTTTCAATATTAATCATTTATTTGACATGCCTCTGAGTTAAATTTATTTCTAATAAGGTTCATTGATAACTTATAAGGAGGAAGCTCACTGAACATCTTTGCTTTAAAGCACTTCTATGAAAATCCAAAAATCGAAATGTTATATTATGTGATGAAAAAATAAATACACTATGCGGAATAAGACTCACAAATAACAAGAGAATACAAAATGCCAGGTAAGAAAGAACCTGAATAAATATATAGCGATTCCTTTGAAAATGACTGAGTTTACCCGTTGTTTTACTAACAAGACGACGCTATACATCAAGCGGAACCCCACATGTGACATTAATATACGTTTCATTACATTGTAACGTATAATAATGAGAATCAACAACTACATTCACCGATGCCCTCTAGATTCATGAAACTCAATGCATCCAGTTCTCGTTCAGCTGAAGTTTCCTCGTAAAACTGCGACATGTCTTCATAAAAACTACACTTCCAGCACCCAAATGGTGTCGGCCACACCCTAGCGGTCATGTTATGACTCAACCGATGCTTTGAGAAATACAAATCCGATTCGCTGCACTTTTTTGCGAAGGTTTGAACTTGCGAGGTTTTTATTTTACTTTCCAGGCAATCGGCCGAAAGCGTTGTGTGCCATAGCCTTACTTGAATATGTTATTTGTTAGCTCAAAAGTCGAGTGCTTTTACATGCAAGCCGAGCTGCTAAACATGGAACTGAGGTACGGAGGAAGCCATTCATCAGTTCTGTGAGTTGACGCATGTACGATCGTGACTGAAGGCCGCTCGTGAGGCTGAAATTTAATATGTATTTATGTAGGTATTTTATGAAGCAATATATAAATAGTACACGACTTTATTCAAGCAGGAAATATTGCTACAAATAAGATGTAAACGGGAAAATTTTAACACCAAAATTTTTCATTTCTTTTCTGAACTCATCTGAATAAGTTAGGCATTTAAAACTTCAATGGCAAGCTAGGACTCCGTGTGTGGTTTAAGCATGTTACTCATAAGCTCCGTCTCCATTTATTTATTTCGCATTTAATGAATGAGATCGGGCTCAATTTGTGCACTTAAATATCAATATAAAGCTCTGCTAAATTCACAAACAGAACTACGGAATTTCATAATATTTTCTGTGCTATCGTGAAAAATCTTTTACGAGATTTTCTGCAAATGGTCGCGAATTGGCATTAGTTATTACAAAGCTTTGAAGGAAAACCTACCAGAACGATACAATGCCTGTTTTCTGGACCTCGGCAAGGAAAAGAAGGACATTACAATTAATGAAACTACATAGTGATGTTTCTCCACCAAATGTATCTCAAGGCAAGAGACATTGAAACAATGTAGATTTATTTCAGCAACATTTAATAACATTAATAATACCCCGCAATTATGAGTTGTTCCTAGAAAAATTACCTCCAAGACTGCTGAGCCCGTGTCAGGTTATTATTCTGAAGGGACCTGAGTATTGATGAGTTTTGAGGAGTGTTAATGAGTATCATTATTTAATTTGAGTATTAATGGAGGTTCTTACCAGACGCGATAGAGTGAAGTGTCTGTATATAGGGCTACGAAATGAAACTATATAGTGATGTTTCTCCACCGTATGTATCTCAAGGCAAGAAACACTGCAACAATGTTGATTTATTTCAGCAACATTTAATAACGTTAATAATTCAACATCAGAAGCCTGGTGAAATATCGTTCATTGTCGTCTGGTATAATATCAAAATAGTGTGCCTGGGCTTTAAATGTATTGCCATTGTGCCGAACTGCGATATTGGTTCATATTATTCACGTATTAGCTTAATAAATGAACCTAAACCCAGTTATTATGTTGAATATTACGTGGCATTGTAATATATCTATTATTATTACAGAACTTATTAGATTTTGATGAGGCCGCAACGCCATTATTAATCTTCAGAAGACCGCCAACACCTGCCTGCAATAATAGAGTTTATGATTACTGGGAACAACAAAAACGCTTTCATTAAATTGTTGTGTGAATACATGACGTTATTATGGGACAATTTGTCGTGGTGTCGCTTGTTAATTTTAATTATGAAACTCATTATTCGTGGCAAAATTTGTGAAGGAAATATCAGCCTATTGATTGAGAGACAAAATATGCTACGCTGTTTGGTTCTGAATAGCCATGTAATTGGAATCATATTCTTATGCGAGGTAGATTGCCATAAACTAGAATTCAACATTCATCATATTACTTTCTGGTTCGGAACTGCATTAAAATAGTAAAATAGATAGAATTACGTTACATAGATCTTAACCACTAAAGCTACCTAACCCCATACCGTTTACAACTAATCAAACACCTATTACTACCTAATCCTGAACCATTTATCCGTAACACCAATAACCACCTAGTCCAACACCTTTTATTCCTAACCTAACACATATAACCACCTAATCCACCACCAATTACCCCTAACCTAACACATATTACCACATAATCCACCGCTATTTAAACATAACATAACACCTAAAGCCACTTAACCCACAACCTGTAGCCCCTCAATCTATAAATATAAATCTATATATATAATCTATATAATAATAATCTATATAATCTCTCAATCAAAAATATCCTCTCTTCTATAGGAACCTCCAACTTTCAACCTCTTCTGTATAGGAGGCTGATGCTCGATAATAATTACGGTACGTAACTCTGGCAAGATTGATATTCTGCATCGATCGTTGAGTTCTGCTTAATATTAGCTTGGAGCTGCAATGGCGCTATGAAAGACGTTGAAATATTTAATCATAGAATTAGAGTATGTCGCCGTTTCTATATTGTAGGCATGACTTGTAACGCTCAGTTGTTAAAGCGTCAAATATAAATCAGGGCATATAATTCTACACACGGCCATAACTTTAATGTATAGGGTGTAACCGGACCTACGATAAACTGCAGCTTTTAATTAATAAGCCTAAAAAAGTTTAAAATTTCATGGAGAATTTAAAGTGAGTACGTTCATAAACAATTTTAGAGTACGTTCTGAAACAATTTTTTTCCATGTGTTCTTTTTTAATTATGAGGGTGCAGTTTGAACTCAACGTCAGTCATTGATAGAAGTTTTTGAATAACTTCTACCACTATTACTGTTAGCGAGGAATTCAATTTAGCTGAATTGGCCGTAAAACTGTGTTCGTCTGCTCATGAATCGACGGCGTTTGTAAATAGCGGGCTGGTGCCTGCTGGCGATAAGAGTAAGATGACGGAAAAAACGCCAGGCACTTAATTGGATCGTCATTCACTACTAACAATCAACTGTTCATTAAAGTCGAGATGCGGTGATGCACAAAACGCGTTATGTGAAAGCGTTGGCGAGCGAGAACTGCCAGCGCGAATCTTTATAGGTTTAGAACATCGAATTGTTTCAGTCAATTTCTGCTAATTCCAAAGTATCTTTCGAGTGCATTTCCTTTTTTCTTGTTCGCAAAGATTCTAAAAATAACAAGAGCTGAGGCCTGAGGCCCCTTGGATTAAATGAGCAAAGCTCGGCAAAGCATTTATCACCGTCAGCAGGACATATTTTTTGCCGGATCATAGAGTTAATCTTAAGTGGCCTCGTTGACGCTGCCATCGTTCGCCATGTCGCCTGAGTAACTGTGTTGCGGTGTACGCGTTATATATGTGCAGGACGACCGCCGAGAAGCAATGCTTATGGTAGTAATTAGTACGAGAAACGCCGCTAGTTAAAATTGGTTTAAAATGTATTTATCAGTGTTTCAGTATTTATTCAACGGTAGCAGGAAAAGATTATATTTTTAAATTTCATTTTGAATAACTCAAATTCGAAAACCGTTGTCTATGAAGGAAAAGTTGGGCTAAAGACCATCCGATTTAGCTTAAGGTTGAAGACGCCTGAACAAAGTCCGCTAGTTCCATTGATTCGCTCGTGAAATTCCAGCTAATGACTATAAAATAATTCCAGAACACGTTTCCATCATAATTGTGATTAACAACGGAACTGAAAAATACAATTTTATAGTTTCATTTTCACTAATATTTTTACTTCATAATTATTCTTATATCGTTCATATTTAACCTTAGCCCTTCTTGTATTTTGTTCAACAAAAACTACTCCAAGTAAAATTGTGAGGTTATAAAGTTATGCAGCCTTACTAATCCTATGACACGTATTTCATTTTGTTTTTGCTCTCCTCGGCAAAAGTCAAATTTAATGCTACGTGCTTCTTCAGCGGATGAGTGAATGTCGCGCCTTCCATGAAGCAAAGTTCCTCGCAAGAGACTCATGGTCCTGAATTTATTAAGGGAATATCCTCCAATTTTTTCATACTGGAACGCTGGGGCTCTTCTTGTTTATCATGCCATGAATTTATCAGGCCAAGCGTTCCAGGAAACCAACTTTATAGATCAAAATTATACAGGGTTATTTTATATGGCGAACCCAATAAATAAATTCGTATTTATTCTCAAGTGTAAGTTCAAAATGAATAATCTATACATCAATGATAAGAAAAAGATTCAATGTTTTGTTACCTGTATGTAAATGTTCAATACACAGGTTTTATTGAAGACCGGAGCATACTTTTTATTAGCAATGTAAGGGAACGCCGGTTGGAAATATTATTTAGAGGTGGTGTGCAGAACAAAGTCAAGTAGGCAGGTCGCATTTATAAACTGAGATAATCATTACAGGCTAAAGGCAGAAGTAATAGGGAAAGTCTAACAGATAGTGATGTAAAGTGAATATTTGTGAATATAAATGAACATAAGTGCACTCGTGGGACAAGGTTCAATCCTAAAGAGCTAACCTGTTTAAGACGCAAGCCTATATTAATATAGATGCAATTATATTTTATTTGTCTTTACTTAGTTCTATTAGCTAAGCAAAACTGCAAACAGCTATAGTTTTATGCAAAGAATTACAAGAAGCAAATATTGCATTATGCCTATAAGCTCTCCTGCTCAGTGTGGGAGAAGAGGGTCGACAATTTTATTCAGGATACCCAGCACTGAGCAAAGTGACGGAATTTAAGGAATGTGAGGAAAAGAAATGTGAGGAATGTGAGGAATAGAAAGGAAAAGGAATGTGAACATGTGGACGGACCCCTTACAAACAATTTTCTTATTTTTTTTTCCAATAAGCCGAACGAAATTTCTTGCTAACGCTTGGAGATCAAAAAGCAGATTACCAAATGAAGTATTGATCTCCAAGCACTAACAAGAAATTTCGTTCGACTTATTGAAAAATCAATAAGAAAATTGTTAATGAAAAATTCGTTCTTGTCTGATAGAAGACAAGAGCGTACAAGAAGAAGTTCTGCCTAACCACACAAATGTTCAATATGTATATAAATGTTCTCTTGTGCCGGATATTAAGCATGCCAGATGTTCCCTTAAGCCTACTATAGCATACAAATTTAAGAAGTCACATTGAGAGTTTTTTTCAGAAAACAAATTGCAGGTGCATACCGTCTTGGATATAAGTCATGTATATATGATTATATAATTATATAATTATCTTATTTAATTTTATAATTAGATTATATAAGGCATGTACAACAAAAACACTGATTAGTGTTTTTGTTGTCATTTTGCGTGTCTTTATATACAATAAGGATGCGTCAGTCATTTACGAATTGATGGGTGAGATTCTCAGAAAAGACGTGAATCTCACACAAAACACACACACAAAATTAGAATTACACTCACAAAAAAAAATATTCTATTCTATTCGAAACATTTTATTTTCTATTCGGTTATAAATGCACTGATAAAGTTAATATTCAGCTGCAGAAGTAACTAATAATTCAAAGTTTTATCTAATAGCTCGGACACGTGAGATGATGTTTAACAACGGCTGCATACAAGAAAGCGTACATATGAAATGAAACGTTTTCAGGCAAAAGCGAATCCTGAGTTTTACTGCTACAGAATAAGAACATCACATGATTTGTTATGCCTTCATTTTTTGCTGCAGGTCAGCGTAAGAGAATCTCATCGGTGTGTTTCAGGAAGATTTCGGTTTCTGCCGATGTGAACACAGTGAGTGTGCTAGGTTTCCATTAAAATATATGCTTAATGGTACTGACCTCTTGTTTACGTGACATTCAAGAAGACGTTAAATATAACTTAATAGTAACTGCGTTTAGATTAGCCTGTGATTTGGTGTAGTTTGCCTGATTGCATCAACAATATGATATGTTAAGAAAGAGTGCAGGTGAGGACTTGGCTATCATACTCGTAGTTTAGTGTATGATGGTCAATAGTAGACTGCGTAGATTGTCATGAGCAACTGTTTTTTTTACGAAGGTTATCAAGAAATTCAGAAATGCAGCGATGATTTGAGACCATTTTTATCGCTGGTTTTGATGCGTTAGGTTTTGATTAGGTTTTGATGCGTTCAGAGTTTTTAAGCATTACCCATAGGGTCCACTGCCAATTTGAGTGAGTGAAATTAGAAATTTTTCAGTGAATATTTGTGAATATGAGACGTAGCCACTGAAACCAAATTTGATCTAATTAATTAGTTACTCACACTTCTATGTTCCCTCGCTAGTGTTTATGCTCCGACCTATTCAAATTTCTAAGCGGATTTCACTCCAGATTGAAATCCCTAACATATGGAGAGTTCAGGTCCTAATGATCCATATCTATCCTCGTCGTAAATACCCCATTACCGGTGCAAATCTCTGACGCTCTGCGGAGATTTGCTGGCGTAGCTCGAGTGATGGACATGAGCTGGTCTGCTCAAACTGCCGGTGGGGTAATGACGAACATTTGCATAACAGGGCAGCGCTGCGGCCGATCGACCAGGAATGTTACGTTTAAAATAAAGTTTATTCAACGTTATTTTCACGAAGTGAACTCGTTATAAACGTTTCTTCTACCTCATTTACCTAATAGGACGCTGGTGGACGATGGATGTATCAGTGTCTCAAACAAAGCAACTCTCGTGATCAATACCTTTGTACTGAACAAGAAACGTAAAATTTAGTGTATTTATATAGTATGACCTAAATTTTTAACCGCAGGGACCTATAAGCCATTGGCTTACAAAAGATATAATGATTTACTAAAAACAGAGGTTTATCATAAATTTCCTCTTTACCTTCAATATTCTTGAACATATTACAGTATGCAGGGAAGCTAATATCTTAAAACACGATTTATGATTTTTCGTTCGAATTATACATGTTTGAAATATCGAAGTTGTTCGTTGCATTTTATCGGTTTCGACAATACTTTACCGGCATGAAAAAAAGATGGAATCTCACCCCGCGTATTCTTGCCGAGCAGTTCTAAGCTATCGAAACTATCATGTATAATAATAAATAAAATGCACACATGTTCGAAATAATATCTCAAGATAACGTTCTTCAACAGACATGAAACGTTAATAAAACGCCCAGCTAGAATGTTATCCTGGCTATAGATTTTATATTTAAATCCTGGAAGCAGAATCCGGGGATTTTATTGTGAACTGGTAACCATGTCCATCAGAACGAGTGGTCCCAGGCCTGTTGCGTGTGCAATTAAAGAATTATTGCTCATGGAGATATGGTTGTACTGTACAATATTACTGTTATAATATTGTACTGTTTTTTTTAGAATATTTAGTCCTTTCTCATCGTCTTACATGGCTGTGTTCTTAGCAAGTTTCGCAAAAAGTTTGTCATGAACATTTTTTATTGCATACGCGGCTGGCGATATCGTCTCTAAAGCGGACATTTCTGCTCTATCGCTGCTCTGTCGCGTCTCTACGCCGGCTCTGCAGCCGGCGACGGCCTGCTCTATTCCCTGCCCTAAATTTTAACTGGGGCGACGGCCTGCTCTATTCCCTGCCCTAAATTTTAACTGGGAAAGCAATGGTCAAGGATATACGGCTCAAAAACTGATATACGGCTCAAATTGTTAGGTTTAAACTATAGGGGGGATATTGAAGAGTAGCTAGAGCCTAGATGCAAATCAAGAAGTGAGGAAATGGATAAACTACTATGTAAATTAAGGAACATGAGAGGGGCAAGCAGTGACTGTGGGAGAAAATCATAGCCCTAATTTATACACGGACTAGGAAGGCTGAATTCCGTCAAAAGTAATGAAATTCAGCAAATTACAAATAATAATCAGCACGCAATATTCATGAATGTAGTTAATAGTAAACAAATAAGCAAGGGGGATGAAGGAGATAAGCTAATCTCTTGATACACATATGCATTAAGTTAGGTATGCAACTAACCATAGTAAAATAAAATTAATAAACAACGATATCATAATGTAGCTGGTTAGCAACTATTGAATTGGTCTGACTAACTTTGAGTGCAATAGTAATAATTCCAATTGCAGTTATCAGGCAGTAAATAAAGTCACAGAAGTTGGATTGATTGATGAAGCATTAATATAAAAGAAACTCTCTACAATTTATCCATTGTCCACTAACTTTAAATCTTATGCATGAATAAAAATCCTATCCAAGCACTCACCAAGTATTTAGGTCTTCTTAGCACAAGCCCCCAGTATGAAGTAGGCCGTTCAATCAACGACACCGCGCAACTCTGGACCTGAAACCAAGATCATCTTATTATGAAATTGCATGCTACAGATTTGCTTTGTGGCGAAAGGGCCATGGTATCCCCCGGTTACAAAGTGAGGTGCTAAAGACATTTAATTAAATGTGATATGTTCACCTTTCAAGGCATTAATTGAAGCTATCGTGACCCAAAAGTCACGATAGCTTCCCGTCACGATAGCTTCCCGCCAATCAATCGTTCACGATAGTTTTTGATTGGCGAAATATCGTTCGCCAATCAAAAAACAGATTTATATAAATATAAATCAATATATAAAATTTATATAAATATAAATCAACGAAATAAAAATATTTTCAATTTTTTTTCAGACCCGTGTAACCAAAGTTAAACTTATGAGAAAAGCAGACTGGGTTACCAGTTTTTCCCCGATGCATCTTTGCGGTCGTTCCCGAGTGATGGATAAATGATCGTTATAGGTGTACGTTTGTATGTGGCGAATAGTTGACGAATCAATATTGCGGCGAATAATTGATCGTTTGCAGGAGGCGAATAATCGATCGCGTGTATGTGGCGAATAGTTAATCGTATGCAGACAGCGAACAAGTAATCGTTCGCACGTGGCGAATAAATGATCGTATGTGTCTGGCGAACATTTAATCGTGAGCTTGTGGCGAATGAATGATCGGTTGTATGAGACGAATAAGTGATCGTTTGAAAGTGGCGAATANCGAATGAATGATCGGTTGCTTGTGGCGAATAGGTGATCGCTGGCACGTGGCGAATAAGAGATCGTATGTGTATGGCGAATAATTAATCGTATGCGTGTGGCGAATAAGTGATCGGTCGCATGTGGCGAATGAGTGGTCGCTCGCACGTGGCGAATAAGAGATCGTGTGTGTGTGTGGTGAATAATTAATCGTATGCATGTGGCGGTCGCATGCGGCGAATAAGTGATCGTTTTATAAGGACGAAAAAAAGACCTGTATGTGATGACTAATTTATAGCCGGCATGTTATTGATCGTTTGCATGTGGTTAATAATCGTGTATGTCGTGTAATTAGTGTAATTAATGGAATATCAATTAATCAAAATTAGCCTCTCCGCTAATTTTGTTTATCGAGACCCAATCTACATGCGGTGGACGACGTCTGAATCTCCCATCCTTTGTTGCGGAAATAAGATTCGAAGTCACCATTTAAGTTGAGGACGGAAAGTGCTCTTTGATAAGCTTTTCATGAATTTAGAGCACATTCTGGAAATCAGTATAGCAGTTCAATCAGTATAGAAAATCAGTATCAGTATTAGTATTTTAATCAACGTGGATCAGCACAACGTTCACATCAGCACGATCATAATATCAATCTCATTTCGATCATTTCGATCGATCTCTTTTCGTAATGCATTTAGATGAAAAATTTTTCTATGTTTGTTTTATCTACCGGAAAATCAGTCTGCGGCCTTCTACAAAAAAAAATCTGAGCTGAGAATTAGACTAGTCAGTTCGGACTCATTATTATCAGTTGAACTCATTAATTATTGTTAGAAGAAATTCAGTAATAAAGGTTTGGTCAATGCATTTATACTCGTTCCACGCTTTATGGATATTTGTGAAAAATTCTGCATAAATTCCAAAACTCCAAATTGTCATATAAGATATTCCATATTCATATTCCAAATTGTCAAAGTGTGGGTTGTTTATGAATTTATTTGCAGAATCAATTCTACTTTAGAATATGGAAATGACAGATTCGTTGCAACTTGTCGAATGAACTAAGCATTTGAAATCAAAGAAAACGCTAAAAAATTCATTTTGTCTGCAGTGAAAACTTATCGGAGCCCTGCTCCATCATCAGTACAAAAACTTTATTAATACGTTTTTGACAAAAAATAAGATTTACCCGGAACCAAAATTCACTCAAAATTCACCCGGAAGTGAATAAAACATAGGTACCTACATATTGCCTAAGGAATGCAAAACCTATTGAGTAACGATTTCAAGTGGGTGGATACGAACTCAAATCATCGCTAACTCAGGTGACGTCATAGTTCCAAAAATGTCACAAAAGTACCGCGGGTAGCTATCGCTATAGAAGTTTCACCACGATGCTATGCTGCTAATCTATCCACCCCAGCTATTTATAACCGTCCAATTGTCAAACTCCAAAGAGACGAGGATCAACAATGATTCAACCGTAACCGATGACGTGAGCTCTACTAGGTACGAGAGCAGTCACTTAAAGTGCTACTTTCGAAGTGTTACTTAAAGACCCCGAATAAATTCACCGAACTGAAACATTAAATGCGTGCTGCGCCGAAGCATTGCCAGGATTTCTAAGTAGAAGCCGAACCAAGTGCAACATTGAGCCTTAATCTTTCCATCACAGAAGACCCGGTGCGGTACTCAATAGTAACTCTATCGTCTCCATAGAATATCATTAGAAATGATACATGAACGTGCGTTGTTAATAATGGCAAGTGCTGATCCGAGGCCATCAAAGTTCGTTGATGCATCATTGCTCGACGAACATTTTTGGATTCTTCAGAGTTCATCTTATTAACAAATAATCTATATACTCGATTGATCGACACTGAACTTTTTTTCACCGCGACATTGACAAATATACACGGCAAACCATTTAAACGTTGGTAAGGCGTCAGCAAATTTTATTTCTTTTACAAATGTTAAGAACTGGTTCAGTCGGAACTAATTGATGACAGATGTTGTGTTTGGGTGAGAGCTTTCAAAATAATTGGCTTCTAGCTGTGACAAATTTAACCGATTTGCAGTAGCTATACGAAACCCAAAGCCGTATATTTTTGTGTCAGAAACTGGCGATCATTTTCTGAATTAACAGCAACAGGTTTGCCTCGAATGTCAATTTTTTCAGTTGAAAAGATGTGTTTAAGTCGACGTAAAAAACATCAGAAAAATTCAATTTTCACAAGAAAATACGTCAATTAAGCTTATGTTGATTGATTCACATCTACAAATGGACACAATCGCGCTCAATGCCAGTTTTTATTATTCGCGACCTACCACTTTGAAAGAAAGTTAGCCAGAAATTATTTTAAGATTCGTGCGATAATTACCAAGATCGTGCGATTTTAAGATTCATGCGATAAGTCCAAAGTGCTATATTAACTAGCATGAAGTCATTATCGCCATCCAAAAATCAGCAGTAAAACTTAAATTACACAATAAAATTTAAAGAGATGATAAAATTTGATGAATGTCTTTTTACTGAAAGTGCGGATGCGAGGCCATTAACGAACATGTAATAAATCAATTACGAAGTTTTTCTAAGAGCGTCGTCTGATGAACATCACTTAGCAATAACCTCTACTTCACCCAAATGCGTTAAAGACAACCTTTAATGTAGCTTTTATTTTTTTATACCTATCGTCTCAATCTTCCGTTAACTAAAAATTTACTAGTCGCAGGATGTCAAATACTTGTTATGAAGTATCTATTATTACTTAACATACTGCACACGGGCTGAAAAGATTTAAAGGTACATAAAATGCAGCAAAAAATGAAGACTCAATTACAAGTAACTCAGCAATATTTAAAATACAATTTCATATATAAAGGATTAAATGCTCTCGAAACATTGCTGGAGCCGTGCGGCCGCACCAGTCGTAAGCCGTTAACAAAGTCAGCCTACCTTGAGGTAAGCCTTGTCTACCTCTGCTACGGTAATTATCAGTAATTAGTAACAAACATGAGCTTTCAAAAACTAAGTTTGCATGCGTTGACGCAGACTTCCCTAAACTTTTTCTCCTGCAAATTTTAATTATCTTGTAATATAACGATAGTAGCCGAACTCTGAAGGGAATCGCGTCTCTCATATACGATTTTAATAGATTTTCAGGCGGTGCGACTGCTGAGGGAATATGCTGAGGGATGGATGCTATCAGGAATATGGATTGTTTCAGCGACCGAGAATGATTTTCATTGAGATATTTTTCTCGAAAAAAAATCTGAAAAGTAACCGAAATTTTATTTTAGTATCTGAAATCTTCTCAATAAAATAAAGGATAATAATTTATATAATGGACTGAAATCATGAGTTGGCATTGAACCATCCATTTATAATGAGTCTGAATATATTCATTGGATAGATGCTAATATTTGTCTACCTAATTTCCTATTATGTTTATGTTCTGAAGACATGCAATAAATAGATTGGAAAACAAATCTAGTCCCGGAGAAAACACACTAACGATTAAATACCCTAGCTTCAATTACTGGATTACTTTATATTACTGGCACTGCCATCTGGGACGTATACCGCATGTTTTTTTTGTTACATTGATATCCTGTAAATCGATCAGAATTAATGTCGTTCCATGCACTTTGGCAAGAGAGCGGAGGATAAAGTCAATCGTTCCCTTTAATTTAAGAAATAAATTCCAAGCTATTCTTTAAGCTTAAATATTTACATTGGTTAGAACATATCTGATGTTCAACATGTGGTGTCAAACAGTTGTGGTGTTCAACAGTTTGAATGTCAAAATACAGAATTTTTTTTAAGCAGCGGCTAATTCGCCGAACTCCTAAATATTGGTTTTCAGAACGCCGATTGGGAAATAACTTCATCTTGTGATTGTGTATATTTTGTACTTTTATTTTTTGGTGAGGCTCATTATGTTTAACGTAAATTTATTAGCGCGGTTTCGCTACATGGAAGTTGCATACTATATTAAATTTCTGTCCATAAAGCTGATGACTTGAAAGCATCTAATTCTTCACTGGCAGGACGCTGTCATGACGTCATTGAGCGCAATATAAGATTAAGCATAAATTTTTAATGGCTGATTTCAAATTTTCTTCTGAACAGGTTTATTATCTTCATGAAGTAACATTTTTAAAATAAATATTATAACTAGAGAGTTCAGCGGCGTTATTTTGTGCATTACCCACACTCAGAAAAGTGAATGAGTCCAATTGTCTAAAAATTGAAACACTTTCCTACACACAGCATCAGCAGAGACGAGAGAACACTTTTGTCGCGCCAAATAGGGTCAGGCCGGCCCACGCTAGGGCAAAAAAGTACATCGCAATTTGGACAAAGTTTGTCTCATTTCTCTGATTGAAGGTTAAAATCTGTAGCAATATTTGATCCACTAATTGGCTGCAAATGAAAATTGGTGCAACTTATTCTTTTTTGACAAGACTTGTGTACAAATTAAATACACTCGTTGAAGTAACTGCAGCGCAGAATTTGTTTGTTGTTGCAACTATGTTTATTTCGGTAAACAGTAATGGAAAGTTTGTAATTTTTTATAATATTCGCCTTGTGGGACATACGGACGCAAATCGTTGCTGACTGTGACGGGTAGTTTGTACAATGGCATAATATATCAAGGAAATTATGTCATATTTCTTTAATGCACATTTGCTTAAAGCCGTCAGGACACATTTCTTTCTTCATCGTTCAACTGAAGTTAAAAAAAATTGAAAAAGAACACGAACAGAAAGT
>NW_025947410.1:0-349 GCF_000764305.2 Hyalella azteca | reverse complement strand
AATGAAATTATTATGATCATTCAATGAAATGATTATGATCAGTCAATGAATGATTATGATCAGTCAATGAAATGATTTTGATCAGCAAATGAAATGATTATAATCAGTCAATAAAATGTAGAGTTTCAACAGTTTTTCAAGTTTTCTAAAAACTTCCTTACCAATTACACTTAGGCGTCGAATAATGATTCTGGATAAAAAATATAGTAGCAGCAGTATCCACAAGCACTTCGTAGAAGACCATAACAGCCCTTTTCCCAACAACATATCCGACTGCTTCTCTGTCATTCATTCTTTTTCTGAAGTATTAGACCTTAGAATAGCGGAGGCAATAGCTATTAGACAAAAT
>NW_025947409.1:0-5795 GCF_000764305.2 Hyalella azteca | reverse complement strand
CTAACAGCGAAGTAGCACTTCAAAGTCTTTCTGCATACGAATCAGTAGTGCGACACTAAGCGACACTAAACATTGTAGAGCTACTTCGAAGTGCTTAGTGTCTGTGACGTATTTAGCATACCAACAGGATACTTCGTAGTGCGTAGTGCTACTTCGTAGTGCTAGTGCCCTATCTAGGATACGGGCCAGTAACTGACCGAATACAACCTTTCATTTACTACAGAAACAAAAAGGTCAAGAATTTAATCATGAAAAACAATCCATGCAAAAAGTCCGGACCGCTACAAGAAACCAAGGTCATTTACAAATTTTCCTGCTTGAAAGAAGGTTGTAGACTTCTCCAAAACGTAAATTACATCGGTTTGACAAGCATGACATTGAGCCGTAGACTCACATCCCATCTGTAAAATAAAGGACCAAAGAATCATATGCGGGAGGCCCACAACGAGACCATCACCCGTGCCACGTTGGAGGCTTGCACCAGCATCGTCATACGGTGCCCCGACACTACGAGGCTGCCGATAGCGGAGGCTATCATTATCAAAGACGAGTCTCCTGCTATCAATTTGCAAAGTCCTGCTATTCGTCAGGACGTTTAAATTATTCTCGGATTAATTTGATTTTCGACTTTGAACCGCATCTACGATACTTTCTGTATTAACTTATGCCATGTCCAAATTTCAATGTTAAGCGTTGTAATAACTCTTCACTTGATAATGAATATTAATAGATTCGAAACGTCGCATTCCAGTAAAATGTCATTTGTTAATCTGCGTTTTGATCTCCAAGCACCTGCAAGAAATTTCGTTCGGTTCATCGAAAAAAAAAACAATAAGAAAATTGTTAATAAAAATGCGATCTGGTCTTCAATCAAACCTGTGCGAATGAAGAACTTCAAACTAATTGCAGAGCTAATTACCGGACTCGATTTTGTCCGGTTTTCTACCCCATGTCCGGAAATGTTGCCAATTTTGTCCGGTAATTGTTCGATATATATATGCAAGTTTGATTGAAGACCAGAGCATGCTTTTTATTTACAATCTTCTTGTTCGTCTTTTCAGTGAGTCGAACCAAATTTCTAGCTGGAGCCGGGAGATCGAAAAGCAGGTTTCCGAATGACATTTTAATAGATTGCGACGTTTCGAAAATACAATTTTCATTATCAAGCTGGTGAAGGTTTTACAACACTTAAAGTTAAATTTTGGGAATGACAGAAGTACATATGAATGGTATAGTGGATACAATTTTAAAATACTAGCTTAAGATTACTCTGAAAATAATTTCAGTGTCCGGACGAGTCCAAATTCTGTCGTGTCGCAAGAGATCCAACAGAACAGCTTCAGAGGAGAGTTAATAAATTGATCAACACAGCAAACCCTGCAGTTGGATCTATAAAACTTACTCCGATTGTTGGGAGCTATTCTCCAGGCTTCCTCTATGGAAACGTCAAAACTCACAAGGAAGACAACCCACTAAGGCCTATAATTTCGCAAGTAACTTCTCCCGTATACAAGACCTCTAAAGAACTCGACGCTATAATTAAACCATATATCCCGAAGAAATACTCTCTGAAATCTAGAAATGACTTCTTGGAAATTCTTCATGCNGTGTGCATCATTCAGACTAAGATTTAGGCATCATTCACATGGTGGCGGGTCATCATTCATATAGGAAGACATTGGCATCATTCCTGTCTCTTATACACATCTATTCGAAACGTCGTTAACGAAATAAAAATGTCCATCGGTAACCTGATTTTCGATTTGCCAGTTCAAACTAAAAATATTGTTCGATATATTGAAAATATATATATATATTAATTAATTACTTTTCCAACGCTTAGTCAATGGCCAAAATCGTGATGTAAATTATGTCACCAAGCATAGTTAGGGCTTAGAAGAAGGCGTTTGCTTGCAAATATTATGAAACTTTTTTGGTTTAGAGTTGAAATTTTATTCGCCCATATTAATTTCATGAACATTCAATGACATGGTGAAATTAGATGAATTTGATGTATTTTTATTCAGCCTTTTGCAACTTATTTAACTTTAATAACATCCAGGCATTGTTTAATTTCATATTAATATGGAAATCCATGAATATATTCAGCCTCAAATGATTATTATTAATCTTTCAAATAAAATCAGTATAATGATTCTTAATTAAAAGTTTACTCACCGTACTTGAAGAGACCAATAACGTCGGTTATGTTCTGTACTTTTGTCTCGCACTGACTGACGTACGAGAGGTTGCACGTAGACGAGGGCTTATCGTACGTCGCTGCCGTGCACTGCGGCTGTACGAGGCACTTGGTACGACAGGCACCCGTGTTACTATTTCTTAATAAAGCAGCATCGAAAATAAGCACTCTCGCAAAAATTCCATGTCTAGTGAACAACACAGCTCAATTCGACCCACACAACTATCACAAAGTGTCGCCTGTGTACGACACGTTGGGCGCGATGATGTCGATGTCTTTCATCACCACCTTGAAGGAGGGATACTCTCCAGCTGCCACCAGCTGCAGTAGGTGGGCGAGCAGCAAGACGGTCCAGTTCATCTTTCCAGTTACGCCAATGCTGCAGGAATATATATTAATTTGCAGATGTGTGCAATATATATAAAAGTATAACTAATTAAGATAACTTAGGAAATGCTTAATAAGTGTGAAGATTTTTCACTGAGTGTTAATGTTGACCGGTTGAAATCATAGTTGCAAAAAAAATTAATTTCTCAAATCCAGTGCAGTGTGAATTAGGCTAAACTAATTTAATTCGATTCACTTTAAACATCTGAGTTCGAGTAAAGTAATCAGCTTGGTTCAGTCTGAGTAAACAGCAGGCAGTGATCGGTGTTTCAGAGCCGCTGAAAAAAATGAGAAGTTATTAGTAAAATTCATTGTAACAGCAAAATAAACCGTACATGGGGTTGTACTAAAAAATTTTTAAATTTATTGTCTATGATTGTTTTAAGATTGTACGCCACCAGTTATCTATCTGATAAACTAACAACCACTAGCTAATCTTTAAAAAAATTCGCTCAAGATCGAAAATTTCCAGGATACGACCATTCGAAATTTTCAGGGCGGATTTAATGATTTATTCAATATACTGAATGAAAGGTGGAATTAAGTGATAAACTAAAGAAGCAATCTTTAGCAGCCTTATAATAGAGTAGAATGGATAACATCGTAATTAATTCTGAATGAAATGCACAGTAAAAAATAACGTAACTTTGTGAACTACGATAGTATCTCTTATTCAAGTGTTTTTCGTTTAGCTCGTCAGATTCGCATGAACGTTTTGATAAGAAAGAAAATATTTTCTGGCCAGTATAAAGTTTTGTAATCAACAAAAGAAACTCTGGGAATGTAAGTTGCACTCTTTACCCTCCAATGTCACCATCGCAATTGCAGCGACCCTCACTATCTATCCGAACAAAGCGAGGAGCTTTTCCCAAATTTTCTTTCACATTTATACTACTGGAAGCGAGCGAATGATGAATTTTAATTACTTTGATAAATTAATTAAGATTAACTGAAGAATTAATTTTTTAGGAAAAATGAGAAATTTGATTTATAACTATCTGACTCTCTATATAGTGAATAATTAAGTTGCATATTATTTGCAAAAATCGTTTGTGTTCCCTGATTGAACTTCATATATTCATGATTTGAACTTCATATAGTCTTGGAAAAAACTTTGGAAAACATAGTAGTTTAAATAAATCTGTTAAAGTAGCGACCTCTCAGCTCTGTCCTCGGGTTTTGTGTAGAGTCTGGAATTTTTTTCCGTGCTGTGTGACCGGTGAGTTCAACCGATTATGTGTCACTACACTATTTGTACATGACATATATCGATGATATATTTGTGCAGCAGGAAGTGCCAGTTTATCGTCTAAGCCCAGCCGTTATACAATAAAATGAAAATAGCACTTTACGAGTATTAGCTATGCGCTGCTAGAGGTGATATTGAAGCCTATTCAAACAATAATTATTTTTTTCCGCCAATACATCCGTGCAATATTTGGAAACAAATGGTAAAATGCCACACTGGATCGCATTAAAAACTGTACGAACTTGCACACGACCTTTATTTGTCCAAATAGCTGTCAGTACTCTTAGCTTTTTTCCCTAAACCAGGAATCTAGTCCAGGAAATTCTAATCATTGCCACTTCAGGAGCCGTAAAAATATCTTGCTTTCTCTTGTTCGACAATATAAGAAATTTTTACTGTAAAGTCTTTTTACGCCAGTGAAACTTTTGATAGAAAGATAGTTTCTGTTGGATGATTTGATCACACTAATATGTCATCGTGCAATGATGCGTGCATTCTAGTTTTTTTAAGTAAACTAAACCTAATATTTCAGCTGATGTATTGATCCACTGTCTGTTGATCGTAGTGCCAGTGGCGGCCAACTTGCCGCTGACACTATTTTCTAGGCTAAAAATTTTCGTGAAGCATTAGCAATGACGCTATGCATCAAATATTGCCTCCAGCGGATTAATTTTTGTTGACATATGTTAACTATTACAACAGGTTTGTCACGAAGGTAGTATCGGAGCTGATCAGGAGTTAGAGTGTAATGAGTTTCAGGCATAATCTCACTGCAACGTTTCGTAATCTGCAGACAGGTTGTCAGGAATAAAAAACAGGTCTTTCCGAGCAGGTTGTTGGAGGTCTTGAAATAAACGTTATTTTATTTTTATGTATTACACTCTTATTTAATAAATGTGTTATCAATTTGGGATTAGCGTTAGAATGAATTAGAGAGTATTGGAAATGTGGTCAGCGACTGAAGGTAGGTAGCAGTAAGAACGTGGACTTGAACAGGAAGACATCGTCATGTATCGTGCGTAACGTATAGCTCGGCGAACTAAGACTGTTAATTACCTGTATTCTACGTGAACATGTGCTACGTGTCTCATTTTAAGCAGGAAGGCTGTAATAATGATTGATTTGCACTAAAGTTTTTAAAATGACTTATTTTCACCTGGTTCCAGAACCTGCCACTCTTCACACGACAAGGTTACCTGAAAAGTAATGTATAAGTATCAGGTTAACCCGTAAAGTTAACTGGGCTACACAATGAAGGTTGAGTATTATGATGATCATGGTACATTAAAATGGAAATGCATAGAAGTTCAAACTTGCCATTAGATAAAATAACTTCTATTCCTGATACAAACTTCGTAATGTTCACAGTGGAGGCCTCACGTAAACCAGCTTTATAAATGCGGTTTAGATGACAGCTCTTCACTGTCAATGTGAGGCGAATGAGAACAAAATATTAATCGGATAATGTGAATTAAAATATTTAATGCTAACCATAGAATTGTTCGCTGATTTAGCAGAAGTCATTACTAACGCGATTGATGTGCAATATGTACTCATTATCAATTTCATTAGAGAACACATTGTTCAGATGCACATTGATCGCAATAGAGTGCAATGCGCAATAAATAATTATCTGTCTAGCCAAGATGAGTGACGCTATACTTATCAGTCGTTATTATTAAAAGAAATTGTTAACCAAAATTTAATGTAAGGAATTGGATTTATTAAAAAACATTCAATTTTTCTGAAAGCATCAAATTACTAAATCCGCTTAAAAAATGTCGAGAACATACCAAAATTCTATCTTGGATTTAAGAGGAGCTCTATAATGGAGCAAAATGCAAACAACAACGTAGTTTGAACGCCATTTGCCTGACGGTAACTTGGTAACTGTTTCGGACGTAGCAGTCCCAGGCCACGATGGATCGCCGCCTCTGATTATCGCTCATCCGCCCTCAT
>NW_025947408.1:0-348 GCF_000764305.2 Hyalella azteca | reverse complement strand
ATAATTTCAGCAAGTAATCTCAATATTTACTGACGTTTATGGGAAGAAAGGCAGAAATTAATCTCAGGATCTACTGACACTGAAAGGAATAATTTAAGGAAGTAATCTCAATATCTACAGTAATTGATGGAGATGAATGGAATGATTATAAAATTATTATCAGGCACTACTGACACTGATGAGAATAAAGGCAGAAATTAATCTCAGGATCTACTGACACTGGAAGGAATAATTTCAGCAAGTAAGCTCAAGATTTACTGACGTTTAAAGGAATAAAGGCAAAAACTAATAACAGTCGCACCCCACAGCAGCACCAAGAGCCCGACACTCACCGTCCAGCCTGTTGTT
>NW_025947407.1:0-1344 GCF_000764305.2 Hyalella azteca | reverse complement strand
TTTTTGCCTAGCGACATCTCTTTGCATGGTTTTCCCCCTAATCCATTCCCAAATTTACCCCAAGGCACGTATTTTTCACCTAATTTTTGCCTAGCGACATCTCTTTGCATGGTTTTCCCCCTAGTCCATTCCTAAATTTACCCCAAGGCACGAATATTTCACCTTATTTTTCACCTAGCGACATCTCTTTGCATGGTTTTCCCCTTAATCCATTCCTGAATTTACCCCAAGGCACGAATATTTCACCCTATTCTTTGCCTAGCGACATCTCTTTGCATGGTTTTCCCCCAATGCATTCCCAAATTTACCCCAAGGCACGTATTTTTCGCCCTATTTTTTGCAGGCCAGGTCATCATCCCCCTTCCCAGGCCTCCGGAGACCCCGTAGAAGGTCAGCAAGTGCGTTATTCAAGACACAAAAAAAAACTTGCGAAAAGAGGAGTGGCCGACACGGCCGAGCTGTGCCGCCATCTTGTATTCGAGCCTATACAAAAAATTTGAATAAATCTAATCAAACATGAATCGTGTGGAATGTTGAACGCAAACGCGCGTTCCAAAACATTTTCGCAATCTGCATCGAGCTTTCAGGGTGGGAATTCGCGTTCCAAAAAATTTTTTGCAATCTGTATCGAGCTTTTAGGGTAGGAATTCGCGTTCCAAAACATTTTCGCAATCAGCATGCAGCTTACCGAAAAGGAACACGCGTTTCAAACCATCGTCGCCAGAATTAATTTTTCAAACGAAAAATTAAATTCACGTTTCGGAAAATATACCAATTTCATAAAATATTCCGAAATAGTGAGGTAAATACTTTATACAACACACGAGTTATGTATTATACGTTCAGAAAATTATGACATTTGCAAAGAAAATATTATTATGTATGCTAGATGCAAGGTGTAAAAAAACTATTTTTTTTTTAATTTAAATTAGTAATTTGAAAGTTGACAGATTCAGCACATATGTAAATAAGCCATTCATTTACATGCATTCAACCAATGAAGCGACTCGATTATAGAAAAAGACTAAAATAACCCACGGCGACTAAAGACTAAAAACGGGTAAAAGTTCAATAGAATAGAGGCTTAACAGACTTAGGATTCAACAGAACAATTCAAAAGAATGACCCCGCGCGTGTCTTGCTAAACGAAAATAACGCATCATATAGTTATTTCCATTGTAACATATGTGGAGTGTTTAAAAATTAATATTTTATTAGAACATTTAATACTTGTATTGAAACGGATTTTGTTAAGCGCAGACTCTTGCTTCAAGGTTTGACTCTATTTAGAAATTTAGTAATGTTTTTTTTCAAAATGCAATATATGCGTTATTTTTATGTAGA
>NW_025947406.1:1945-95288 GCF_000764305.2 Hyalella azteca | reverse complement strand
GTGGTGATTAATGCATTAATAGTAATATAATAACATTATTAATATTCATGGTGATTAATAATATATCATGGTAGTGGTGATTAATCATTAATATCCTTCGCGGGGCAAAATTAAATAAAAAATATAACTCTGTTTCTTAAGATAGAAGAAATATCAACCAACACAAAATAAGAGATGTGAAAAAAGCAACCTAAAAATTCCATGAATCAGGTATTATGTATTTTTCCATTAGTCGTAGAATAACACATATGGCATTTTATTCAGTTTCGCTCGGATACTAACCTTTTGCTTTTCATCACATCGAAAAATATCGGAACAATTCGAAATGAAGTTCGACGCATAACATAGGTTTCTCGAAACTTCAATGATGCTGATGGAAGACGTTTATGACAGGATACGTGCGATTCATGGAAGTTACTTGGCAATATCTCTCATTATCCACTTATTGCATTTGGAGTTCTCGGGCTTCGGACAGCCAAACTTTCTTAAGTGTACGTTCGATTACCCGTCTGTGATTGGTGGATATATCTTGAGAAGCCGTCAGTGATTGGCTGACGTTGTTACCAACTTATAACTTTTCTGATAGTTTGACCCCAGAGTGTGTTAAATGACAGGTTTCTCCAACGGCCTGCCGCACAAGGAAGAGCTTTGCTCAGAACATAGCGTTGTTGTGTTGGAACATAGCGGATCAAATGGCTGGTCGTTGTTGTTTCTTTATTGTTCTTTCTTAGCATTGTGAACGAATGAGAATCGTTCACGGTCTTTTTAGGCTTTTTTACCAATTTCAATTTTGTTTAAGCTAGGTGATTATACTACATGTATGGGCTTTTTAGCGAAGCCGGTTAAGTAACTTATAGACTTCCGACCCCTTCAGGGTATATTGGTCTCAAAGAGAGGTGACGAGGGCGATTCCTTTTATATGAGACGGTAGTTGTGTCCTGCTAGCCGATCGGTTAAGTTGCTGCTCTGACCTTCCTAGTGGTATCTAGTAACTGCTGATCTGGCATGACGCTTTTTGTCTTGCAGTGAGCCTTCTCCCTGACTGAGCTGATTAATTATTTGCCAGTGTCTGTGCTGCTCGTAACTGTGACCTTAACTGTAGAGTGCCCATTCTAAAGTGCTTATTTCTATTGGAATAAACGTTTGAAACTTCAGTGGTGAACTGGAAAGCTGTGTTTTCATTATCGATTCTTTAAAACGAGCTTTTTAATAAGTTCGTGGCCAGCGTGCAACCTTAGGCGGCCATCCGTTGAAGCTAAGGTAGTGAACGTCCGGTCACAGCATAATATTGTTATCTGAACCATTGTCATATTAGTTGATTACAATAATTTATATTTATCAATTCATGTCTACGTCCTAGCTCGAGCTTCAATTAATTGCATATATAAATTAGTGCAAGTGTGGTTAAAAAAGCTGGAATCGACTATTATATGAAATCACAAGAAGTAAAATCTAATTTATTTTCCATAATATTCGATCGGCATTGACATCTATTTTTTGTACTAAATAATTAAAACAATATTTATAAGAGAACTTTCTTTCGCCTACCTTACTTGAGAAATTCTTACATACGTATATTTTACATATAAACCAGAAGCAAATAATATACATTTAAAAATTATCTTTTAAAGACAACACTTCTAAAAATCCAGTGTCTCCAATGTAAAACCTGTACATTGAATTTCTAACTTTAATTTCGAATTTTGAAAAAATAATTTTTTTAATAATTTTAATACATAAAATAATTAAATTTTCAAAATTATTTATTCTTTCAATTGATTCAAGCATTGTCTCCGACTTTACTCAAGTCTGCAAAATTTCAGATAGATTGGACAGCTAGAAGTGTGTTATAATATTGTTTATAAGATTTGTAGCAGACAAAATCATATTTTTCAATATTTTATATTAAACTTTTTTTTAATTATTTATTTTGTTAACTGATTCATGCATTGTCTCCAACTTTACACGAGTGTGCAAAATTTCAGATTGATAGGAAAAGTAGAAGTGTGCTAAATATCGGTCATAAGACTTGTAGCAGACAGATAGACAAACAAACAAGAAAGTGAAGTTAAAGAGAAGTGTCGTAAAAAATGTTCCAGGACATTTTCGTACATGAATTTTTTAATTTTGCCATACAAATTTTCTACATAATTTTTCAAATATTTGAAATAAATCAAGAAATTTCATTGAATTCTTCAATATCACATAATGTAAATAAATTTGTAGTAATTTGTTCCAACTTTTTACAACACTTCTCTTCAACTTCACTTATTTTTGTTTGTCTGTCTGTTTGCTACAAATCTTATAATCGAAATTTAACACACTTCTACTCTTCCTATCAATCTGAAATTTTGCACACCTGTGTAAAGTTGGAGACAATGCATGAATCAAGTGAAAAAATTAATTATTAAAAAAATTTTTAATTAAAAAAATTTAAAAAATTATTTGGTCTACTACAAATCTTATAATCATTATTTAACCCACTTCTACCTGTCCAATCGATCTGAAATTTTGCACACTTGCGTAACGCCAGACACAATGCATGAATAAATTGACAGAATAAATAATTTTGAAACTTTAAATTTTTCATGTGAAAACAAAAAATTACAAAATTAATTTTCTTCAATATATGAAAATAAAATTTAAAATTTATTGTACATGTGTAACATCTGAAACACTGTATTCTTTAGAAGTGTTTTCTTTACAGAGTAATTTTTAATATTAATAAATTTTTCATAATATTAAAATTTATATTATTTAATTATTACTATTAAACGCATATTATTAATTATTTAGGAGAATGTAAACATCCAGGAATATAAGTGCATCAAAAATAACTAAATTCTTGACAGAAAAAAAACATTTCTGGAAATGGTATAGAAAGTAAACTTTCATTTCCTTATTGTGTTTAACTGTGGACATAAAGAGTGAATTTGATACTTCCCAAGCATCGTGCAAAAATATTGCATTGAATATTTGATAAGAAAATATTGCTAGTTATAATTACCATAAAAAACGATGATTATTGTTTAAGAAATTCAAAGTCGCAGTAATGCATCAATATCACAAACTATTAATGCGGTGATGAGCATT
The DNA here is from genome assembly GCF_000764305.2 of Hyalella azteca. Lineage (NCBI taxonomy): Eukaryota > Metazoa > Arthropoda > Malacostraca > Amphipoda > Hyalellidae > Hyalella > Hyalella azteca. The sequence goes on along the minus strand of NW_025947406.1, from coordinate 92,195 downwards.
ATTTAGACAAAAAAAAAACTACGAAAATCTCATCGTTCCACTTTGATGAGAAGTTTAAATGTAATGCCTTTTGTTGGACCGAATATAAAAATTGAAATGCCTTCAATGTTCACTCATATAGAGATGACTTTATTTTGACCAGTAGAGAGGAAATAAGAATGGTTTCATAAACTTTTATTTTATCGACAAGCATTAAAAAATTAAAACCTCTGTCAATTATTCCTTCAGCGCGATGCATGATTATTACATGTGGGATTATTTTTATATATGAAGAATTGTTTTCCTTATTTTTTAGTTACTGTAAACCGCATTAGAAGCGTTTATTTGATATGCTGTTGATTGCATATAAGCGAGAAAAAGACGCATCACAATTTTCTCCCGAGTGATGAATGTTTCGCATCGGAAAAATAATAAACGATCCTTTAGCATAAAAAATTTCACAATCGTCTATAAGTATAAATTGGCTTAAACGATCTAAACGGATTTTTTATGAGTATTATACTCGTTTTAATTAGATTCCTTAATTGTTCAGCTAGGATTGCTACCAGTTGCAATTTTGTTAACACTTTTTTATATTTTATGTCCCTGCTTTTAATTGTAGATTATTTCATAATTGCGACCAACCTTAGAAAAAGAGCAGCAATGTACTAATGACTTTCAAAAGATAATCGATGACATAAAATCAATTAAACAATTATCAATCGGTAATCAATTATCTTGAAATACATTTTTTGTCTGCTGAGTTTACCCGATGAGTGAAACAATGAGCGACCGAATTCATTTAAAAATACGGAATGTCTGTGTTATTCTTTCGCTAATATCCATTCCGAGTTTCTCATCCGCGGAAATTATGTCGGAACTATGGATATCTTCAACGCTCAATGAAACGCAAATGGAAGCAAGCGCCACCGGTCAAATGGTTGCCCACTCGTGTGATTCAGCAATGCATTGCTTGGGCATCGCTCAGAGCCTCAACTGGTCCGTGGCGTCGTGTTTTTCTGCAGCGCGCGAGGGCTCACAGTGTCAAATCTGGAGCGCAGAGGCGGTCAAAGCTGTGGCTGGCAGGAAGAATGGCACCGTCGGCGCTACTTCTTGTAAAATCAGGAAATCCTACACAGGTAAGGATCCTTAGTATACTTAGTATGTGTCTTAGACGTAGCAGTTCCAGGCAAAGCTGGAGCGACGTCTCTGTGTTTTGCCGTCCTCAGACCCGGTACGCAAATCGTCCTCGACGCCTAGGTACCACAAATTGCGCAGGTCCCGATTCTGTGATCAAATTAATTCAATTTCTTTTTAGCAGTCATTGCAGAATACTATGAAAGTCAGTAATATCGACATGAAATACAAATTTGGGTCAGTATTCTCAATAATTAAACAATAACTTTTCATTCGCATCAGCCACTTGTACTGGACCCAGTGGCGAGATCGTGCAAGCCGGTCAAACCTTCAACTCGGATAGTGGACCAAGTTACCTCTGCACGGACGACGGACCAGAAATTCTTTGGAAATTAGGGAAATATACTGATATGAAATGTACATAGGAACTTTTCAATATTGTACGCAAATTTAAAACGATTACCGGTACATTACCAGATACTAAATATTCTTGGCTCTATTTTACTCAGCAAGAACAAATTATTTTTATTTATTTAACCAAAAACTGTAAAGAAACTTGTTCTATTGTTGCTATGGGTAAGCTGATTCAACTTCCCATGCAAAATTCTATATTGACAAATAAAAAATTGAGAATCTCTAGAATTAAGAAATTAAGTAACCATTTACTAAATACGAGTCTTAAAATTAGTGGTTTAACAGCACAATTACAATTAATCCACCAACATTGAGAAAAACAAAACAAGGTTTTCTAACATACATATAAATAAATGCAAGGATTTTCTGTAGATACGTGGATCATTGGAGTTTCATTGATTCCACAGGGAAACGCACCAGCTGCAGCACACCGTTCGTGGAGACCGCGGTAGGCTGCATATACGTGAACACCGCTACTGTTGACTGGACCACGGCGCGGCAGCAGTGCACGGCGCTTGGATCTGACCTGTACACTGCCGACACTCACGAACAGTTCGAGGCTATGAGGATGTACATCTTGAGTACAAATTCGGGTACAAATAACCGTCCATCTTCTTTATATTGACGAGTTGAATATTTCCGTTTTCTAGTAAACGATTTAATTCTATTACAAATTTCCTGAATGCAGTCTTTGATTCATCAATGTGCAAGGCCACATTAATCCCTGTGCCAGACATGCTCGAGATGGTGATTGATAACTCGATTCATGAATCAACATTATTGTTGTTAAAAAAACTAGAAAACTGAATATTTCAATGCTAAAGCTAAAAACTAAATAACATATCTAATTTTCAAATCTATTTTCCAAGCCCCTGCGGATCTCTGGGTTGCAATCAAGAAAGTGGGCAACACTTGGATGTGGTCCCCTAGCGGTCGCAGTCCTGGCCCAGACTACACAGGAGACTGGGCGTCACCGGAGCCCAACGGCGCCAAACTTAATCACCATTGCGCACGGATGATGAGGCTTCTCGACTACCGACTTGCAGACGGTGGATGCGAGTCCTTGTTCTCGTTTGTGTGTCAAGTTTAGCTTGTCTGATACGTTTTGATTTTATCGTCACAGTTATCATGCCACGATTGTTGAGTTAGAAACATGTTTCAACAAATTAGCGGCAGGTTAAATTCTAGCAATTGATCGGCGGCTTTTTGTCCTACAGATTTATTTTGCTTGTCAAGATTAGGCAATTTTATAATACGTTCAAATATGTACAGAATCTCATGTCTAATAGCCTAATTCAGCACAAAATCTTAATTTTCATCGATAAAAAGACAGGTTAAAATGTAAAACAAGCAAAAGATAAAAAAAACTAGCTGAAAATGACTCCGCCCATTATTAATAGATGTCTTAAAATCATTGATTGACACACTCATCAGATTATTCACGTTCAGGGCTAGGAGGAAATGCGTGAATATTTCTTGCGATGATTGAAACTCGTATATTATTATACATAATTCGCAATGGATGAGTTGAGGGAAGAAGATTATAGTCATTTAATTATAATGGCTTGTTGACTGATGTTTCTCTAGTTTGTTCACATAATGCGTGTTTCATGTCCAGAGATTTTGACATTTAATGCACTAATTAAAACTCAATAAACGCAATGGAATAACATAAGGTTCTTGTCAGAGTAGAAATAACCTCAAAGATATGTTATGTGGCTCTGTCGCTAGATTAAATGTCTTAAATCGTCATACTGAAAATATGATAAAATTGAGTCTAAGGCGTCTAAAGTCTATTGAGATGCACCTGAGTGGTTTGCAAGCAATTTAGGCACCGATATAATTCAACGTATTGCCGATTGACTTTTTAAATGTAAAAAATTTCAAATTATATAAAAGCTTTCTTCTCAGAATTTAGCATTGTTTTCACAATGGAATTGGATAATCATATTGTGTCAAAAGAAGTGAGAGCACTTTGAAATGAGCTTAGATGCATATCGGTGTTAAGTAGACGAAGGCAGTGCTGTCGTATGACATTTTTTTGCACCAACCCATCATCATCTCTTTTTATTCATGCTCTTGAATTAACCATGTTTGATTAAATGATCGCTTGATTGCCCTGCTGTAAGCTCCGAGGTCAATGCAAGACGACACGGCAATCAATGCTGAGATTTACAGCAGCATGCGTGCTGAACAATGCACTTTAAGGGAAGATTTTTTCAATAATCTTAGACCGTTAAATTTATAAAATTGGTGAAATTACGTAAAATTATTTTAATTACGGAAAAAGTGAAATTAAAAAAAATTGTCCGCATAAATGCAGTGATTTCGATTGAGTGAATTTAGGAGCTAGGTAGATTCATCTAATTCAACGTGTTACAAAAAAATAGCACAAGAAGAGTCAATAACGCTTGTCACCAAGAATAATTTAAATTGGCAGAAAAACAATTTTATTTCATTTGACTCGGGCGATGAGGGTAGTTCCACTCCCAGCAGGAATTCGCTGGCTGAATCTAAGCTGAAACAACTACCTGTTACTATATTCAGATCGGGGAGAAAAGAGGTTTAGAATGAAAATTGAAGCAACGTGTTTCATGAAACGTCGTACTGACGTTTCAATGCAACGTTGAATGAATGTTTCTACTACGACGTTGCTGCAAAGTCCGATTCTCTGATTGAATAAACGTTGCAGAACCGACTTTTTCGACCGTATAGCAGGATTCGAACCCGGGAACGTTGGAGACCGCGCGACGCCATAGCCACCTAGACCACGGTAACTTGCGTGCATGAGCAATAAAAATTTTTAATTTTTCGACTCCTCCAGCAACTGCGCGAAACTGAAAAAAAAGAATATAAAAAAGTAAAACATAAACCATACATTAATAATGCAACGTGTTATCCGTGTATGTACCTCCAATATATTTCACATGGTTTTAAAAGGGGTCGCCCCACCTTTGCCTTGCCGAGAACAACCTTAAAATTTTCAAGCTCAACCCTGAAAAGTTCGCGAGAACAACCCTGAAATGTTCGAAATAACAACCCTGAAAAGTTCGATATAACAACTCTGAAAATTTCAAGAGAACAACCCTGAAAAGTCAGGAAAACCCTAAAAATTTCAAGAGAACAACCCTGAAAAGTTAAAAAAACTTGAAAAGTTCCTCGTTCTGCGAAAGGCTTGAGTGAAAAATGTCTTTAAGCACTCTATCGTTGGCTCTCCATGCTCTTCATTTGACGGATCGATCGCTAAAATTTGAAAGAAAATTATTGGTAGATAAAATTTTGCCGGAGAATGCATAAATGGATTTAAATAATTAATCCAACGCTGAATTGAGATGGAATCTCGCGACGTTTTCTCCATTTTTAAGTTGAACGAAAAAACATGAATTTGCTACAAACCCGTTTTAAATTCAAAAAAGTTTATTTAATTTTACGACTGTAAAAATCTACCCTATCATAATATTGATTCCTGTCAGCCGCTGGCTTAAGGACGCCCCAAGCTTGCCTAGCGGTGTAAATTAGCGGCTCTATGCCCACTTTAGGTTCAGGTTGTACGATGGCAATAGACACCTGATTAGGATCCAGTCTATTCTCTGACAACCGTGGGGCGACTGCTGGGCGCGCATATTCGGTACCTGATACGTTCGGGACAGACACGGCCGAATCTGAAAAATGTGTTAAAAAATTCTCACATTATATGGGAGGAAGGGAGGGAGTATTTGAATTTCTGTACGCTATATATATGCAGTTTAGTACTGCTCGCTTAGCTATAAGATTGGAGCAGTCTATCAGAGGCTAAATTTCCATGCATAGACGTTTACAACTAGACTCAATTTTGACATGACGTGGTTAGAAATGAGGGCAATAATCGCAAATAAAATAATTCAATCGATACATCATCAATATAACTGATTCGAGGTATTGCAACTGAAGCCAATTTATAATATTCAATCCACGTATCCTGCCGAATCCACGTTATTCTGCGCCCATTGATGAAAGAAAGACTACGCAATAGAATGAAGAAGCACATGGTAATCTTAACAAAATGGAGTAACTTGATTACAGCTTTCAGTTGTTTACACTTAATAGCAAATGAGGATCTTTCTGCATCAGTCGTCGGCTGCTGCGATGACAGTAATGAGCTTCACATGTAGTTCTTCTCAAGCATTAAATATATCAACTGCACTCTTAATTCGTGGAGAGACAATCAAATAAATAGCGGAATATACGATAGTTATGGGAAATACTCAAATCAAATATGTTGCTCACAGATGGGCTACTTGTAAGCAATAGTTCATAAAAAATCTGCTTTAGCAATAAGCTCAAGCATGCAGACATATGGCCAAAGCTGAACAGTTCTTTTGTTGAAGAAACCATTTGTCTAGCAAACAATTTTACTGGGGTCTGAAATATTGCTTGCAAGTTGCAACTGCTGCAAAATGAGGAATAGAAACATTCCTAACGTCTAATTTAGTGACCATTCCTATATTGCTGAGCTCGATGGAAATTTCCTGAATCTATCCTCGTATAATTTGTAGTTCTTCAGAAATAAAGAAATTCATCCTTATACGTATATGTAACTCCATCATGAAACCTGATGCTACAACGAAATAAAGTAGATAGTAACGGAACATGAGCAACTAATTTACTTGCGAATAATCGGAATAAGCTTTGCAACCTGTTCCATCGTGTTCAGCTGGCTGCACCGCCCAGTGGTGAGACTACCGACATCCTGACCACGCAATCGACTGTTGCGTAGCATCGTAGGCAATGACAAATTTTCGAGTATACAAATTGATCCAGTTGACGTGTTAATTTACAGAGGTATATATTTTTCAACTGAGCTAAGCAAAAAGAAGTCATCAAATATCGCTGTGAAATCTCATTGTTGAATATTATTTTTTCTTCATCTTATGAAAACTGACAAGTTTCTTACTCATAGTGCCGGAGGTAAAAACGACTTGCGAAGCGCCCTTCACGATGACCACCACATCCGACTGCCTCAACGTCGTTCCCAACACCATGAACTGGTGCAGCGCTCGTGCAACATGTCAGGCTCTGGAGGGTGACTTGTACTCGGCAGACACCGCGGGCAACACCATGAACTGGTGCAGCGCTCGTGCAGCGTGTCAGACTCCGGGGGGTGACTTGTACTCTGCAGACACCGCGGGAAACTTCACAGCCGTGAGGGAATACCTGCTAACTGCCACGGGTGCGTAACTAATGAGCGTAAAGGGAATTGCAGTTGGCATGGTAGGCCGAACACCAAGGAAAGTAGATATTCTTAGGGAACAACTAAATAGTGAATAATACTTAGCATTCAACAGTAGACAAAAGTCAATTGAATGTATGTGAGCTACTCTGAATTTTTGGAAACATGCTGCATATGAATTAAATACTTACAGAAGAATTAAATAACGTTATATATTGAGTTTGAGCGTTGCATGACATCAGCTTTAAAAGCATCATCTCTATTTTTACAGATAGGAATAATCTGTGGGTACTGGTAGCAGTGAAAAAAGTTGACGGTGTTTGGAATGGCTGAAGAACGGACATAGTCCCGGAACCCAAGGAACCCGGGATTAGGATGCGGTGGAACCCAACTCTGATGAATGCGCCCGAATTTACAGAGTTAGTGTAGCTGCGCTATTCGTCAGTCTTTTGTTTGTCCAGGTTCACGCTGATGACGAGTAGGATGTGTCGCATCCGCCCTGGGTATTTTTAATGATCAGCGTTGAGGGTGACTGCAATGTCGTTTCGCGTGAATTTTGGAAAATTATTTAGTAATTTTATCGATCCTATGCTTGTTAGATGGTTATGGGTTGGCCTTATCTCTTTGAGTGGCGGGTAAGCCTTGAGAGCCTATGATGTCGGTACCAAATGTCGATGCCCTTGTTAGGGACCGCCCGTAAATATAATAATTTTATCGATAGTTAGGTTACGTGTTTGTCATTTTAGTTTTCAGTTACTATTACGTGACCTCGTGTAGACCCGCCCTGTAACTTGTCATCGCTATGAGAGCCACCACAGAGGTTGGTACTTGCATTGTTTATCGTGGTTGATATTCGTGTCGATATAATGGTGACTTTTTTTGGTGATATTTAATATTATTATTTATATTAGTTTTTATTTATGTGTTTTATTCATTTGTTAGAGTTCCGTTAATTCAAGTCCTTAATTTGTATTTATTTGTGTTTTTTTCAGCGGGGCTCCGAACATAGGACATGATTAAGAATTAATAGGCAAGGGCTTGAAAGACACACGGTTTTTATTCGTGTAATTTGTTTTCTTGGATTTATCGTTCATTTATTATCATAGTTCCATATTTATCACTTTTATTCATCCTTTATTGTCGATCATTGGCCAAGTGTCCGGGGTCAGAGAATGCTTATTTATTGATTAGTCCCCAACACCCTTAGCTTAGATTTGTATTAGATAGGTTTGCACAATTTCGAGAGTGTTGAAATGCATAGTATAATTGCTGATATACACCTCGTAATTTTCTTATTTTGTGGCAGAGCTTAGGTTGATAAGAACTTTATGCTACTTCGTGTATTTAATGCTTATTCCAGGTGGACGTGGGCACCAGACTTACCTTCTCTCTAATGGTTACGGCAACTTCGAATGACACCTTGCATTTTCCAGTGCACTGGAGAAATTGAAGAGCACAAACTTTATACGAGTGGAAACCAAAATTCGTGTAGTCCAATAGTTCTCGCTGGTCGCGAAATACCAGGGCCTATACTTACAAAAAAAAATAAGAGATCGTAAGCTCATCAGCCAATCATGACGGGCTTCCAAACCAAATCCACCAATCATAGACAAGAAAATAGAGCGTAGGTACTTACGTTCACTTAGCGAGTTTTGAAAGTATGGTCCCAGGAGACCAATTCTTCTACTGCGAAGTTAGGCGTTCATCTCGCTCCTAGTAGTTTGTTCGTGCCTTTTCGCATTGTGGTTCAATGGTGTTTGACAAGGGGAATAGGGTTAGTGTTTGTTGCAGAATCTTTGTCTCATTCTTGAGAGCTTTATTCTTACCTTGACATGATGCGCAATGGTTTTTGGAGTATCCGAATAAACCTTTGAACCCACAGATTCATGGAAGTTTTTATCATCACTATCGCGTCAAAAATTTACGGATAGCCTAAATATGTTCGAAGCTCTCCCACAACAGTAGGAATTACTTTCTCGCCGATGAAAGCTGTGGTTCTACGTTCAAGACGGTCTGTGAAGTGATGGTGTGAAACCGTTACCACACATTCAACACGGTCTGTGAAGTGAGGGTGTGAACACATTACCACATATTCTACGCGATCTGTGAAGTGAGGGTGTGAACCCAATACCACAATGCAACACGGTCTGTGAAGTGAAGGTGTGAACCCAAGACCACACATTATTGACTTTTAAGAACTTATAGTTATGTCGATCTCTGTCATGCACGTGAGCGTTGTTGCATGAATGTAAGTTAAAACAACACCGGAGCAATAAAACGCAAATGAAAATTAAATATTACCCACATTTAAAATGTTCAGAAATAATTTATATTTTAATTTAAATATAATTTCATTCTTAGTTGAAATTAACTGAGTACGAAAAACAAGGAATAGTATAAGATGATGTGTCGGGTTTGCATGAAGCTGTTGTTATAACAGGTTTTACTGCTAAAATGATTCCAGCTTCTTGGAGTTTTTTTCCACACAGAGTTCAGAAATTATGCTTGATAATAATCAATAAGATTGTCCACAGTTTTCTTACATCGTAGCATAATGTTTTTTGGTTTCTTATATGTCTAGTAGGAAGAATATAATAGCAATGTAATGGAATAGGGAAAATAAACTAGGTTAGAATATCGCAAAAAGCAAATGTTTTCGTAGCCTGGAGATTAGACAGAATTTCAATAGAAAATTTAGCTGTTTAGTCAATGAATCAAATTTAGCCCCCATCAATGAACGATGTAGCTAAGTGTTTACATAACATTCGAAAAAAAATTTATATATTTATGTTTTATTACGCTAGATGTACAGCCTAGTTTTGAGGGCAATCCTCCATGAGTGAAGAGAAGTGAAGGCAATCCTCCATGGGTGAAGTCGAGAAGAAAAAGACGAATGTGCTTTTGCAACCCTTCATTGAAGCCCAGGTGTCCGTTAAAAGTTAGCAGTAAATAGGCTCCATTCATGAAGAATGAAACTTTTTATTTCTAAGGAGCAGCGACTGCAGCGTATCCAAAGATGCCTCCGAATGACCGGGATAATGCGCATCGAAAGAAGAACATTTTCAAATCTTAAATATATAAAAATATAACTTTTCAGTTGAGATATAAATTGTCAGCAAAGAACCGCTTCATTTCTTGATACGTATTCGTTTATTACTCACTAATGCACTGGGGAAATGAATATGAGAATCTATTTATTTCATTTCATGAAGTTTTTTTCTTGACAGTGAATTGCCTAAAAAAATTAATGTGATTTGACCAGCTCAGTACCATTTAACTTCACAATTAAAAAACACAGAAACCTTTTAAATTAATCATATGAAATGAATCGTAGTTTTTTTCAACAGTTTTCTCATTAAATATGCGCCTGAAAGAAAGTCTAGAAAATTTTTACCAATCTTTCCTTCTTGCCGATAGTTCACTTTTTCAGACGAACATTCGCCATTGTCACAGCAAGTTCCTTATTAAGTGGCTCTGGTAATTGGCATGCTTGAAACCTTGTTAACATCACGAAAGAAGTGATATGTCGATATTTTTGATGTATTTGATATTAAAAAGAGTGATAAAAATGCCGCAATTCAAATTTTTCATGAGCTCAAATGTGAAGAGGAAGATGTTTTACAATTAAGCACCAAGAAGATTGAGATAACAAATTTTGAAAAAGGCAATTTTGCAAACCTCAGATGCAGTTACATTAATTCTCATGTATGTTGCTACAGAAAACTTGTTGATAAATTACTAATAGTTTTTTATATTGTGGACATTTTTCCATTCATTCCAAAAAGTATTGTGAAACAAAGCATGAACGCAATGGCTCAACACTGCACATTTTCGTCATGCCTACTTTGTATTTCTGGTGGATGGAAATCATATTTAAAATTGCTGGAGAATTATTGGCTTCTTAATTTCAATAATTCCTACATATGAATTGGCTCTGAATTGATTTATTTAATCACATGTCGCTAATAATTATTGCGATCTAAAGCGTTAAAATAATGAATAATAATGGCAAAAATACCTATCGCAACAATCTGTATGCATTGTATAATTATAAGTGTTTTCCATCGTATTTTCAACTTAAAGCAATTTTTTTTCAATAATCCATTTTTCATAGAAAGCAACTATATCCGATTGTAATAATCTTTACATTGGACTGTGATGCAATAAACTTCATTGGACTTGTTCATAACAAGCGGCTTAACACTTCTTTTTTCGTTGCATTTCACGATTCGCTTCTGTGAACCAATTTAGGCTTAGTTTCTACATTTTTAAAAATTTGATATTCAACTTTGACCTGGAGTAAATTTCAAATATTATTCTTTAATCAAAGTAAATAAGTCAAACATGCATCAATGTAAAAAGTCTACTTTGACTTATTTCAATCCAGAAATTAATAATTCATGTTATCAATTTATGATAATTTCGATGTACGTTTTATCTGCAGGTAATAATGCAAGTTATCCATGATGGGTGACAATATAAGTGATTTTTTTTAAATTATTGTTTATTTCTCTCTTTAGTTTTCAGTTCAAGTTACAGCGACTGCAATCAATGTCAGGAGAAAATAATACAAAACTTTTGTAGATAAACTTCTGTCTTCGTCCCGGAGACGAATGAAGAGACATTGCGTAACGACGAAGAAATATTTTGATCGCTCTTTTAAACAAGGAACTCCGGATGCGCCCGAGCATTCCAGCGCACAGCTGTGCTGCGTGGAGTTTTATTTTTCAATCCATTTTCTTTTGTGGATGGAGTGACAACTGAAGTAAACTTTCGTAAATAAGATGGTCATGAAATACGATTCTGGCTTAGATACGTTTCTTCCGCGGAAATTTCTTGTATAGTCAACTATTGTCAATTTTAAAAACTAATTTTTTTCTCAACTCTATATAAATATCAGTTGAATATTTTTTTTTAAATAATCATGAGAATAGGGAAACCATTAGAATCAGAGCGTAATGACATTACTTCTATTATACAGGTGCATATGAAATTGCAACGAAGACTTCATATTTAAATCTTAAGCGACGCTAAAGAGTGTAACCGAAATGAAATATCTCGCTCTTTTATTTAGCAACCGGGCAATCAAATCAAATTCTCCGGCAATTTCTTTGAGAAGCGAAAACGGAACAATATGATGAGTGATTATTATTATCTTGCAATTGAATGTTGCGGAAACAGCCGCACCATCACACAACGAAGTATTTATTTGTTTACGGCATCTGAGCAACAAAACGGAGCGCCTCATGCATTATCGGAAGTCGGGCTCGGTGCTTCGTCTATCGCAGCGCACAAAAGAATGGGTACGCAGGCAATCGCTGAGCACATCTACAAAGAATACATAATCATCACCATATTTTTCTTGGCTGTCGGGATGCATTTTAGTAGCGACAATAAAATTGTAGCTCGGGTTTTTCCCTGTCCAATCAAAATGTTTTTATACCTCGGCTGAGACAGAGTAAAATCTATTGATGCTAACGTAGATTCGCTTCCAATGGCAGAGCTATAGGAATTTCTTCGTGCAGCAAGATCTAATCTAAGAGAAAAGCTTTGGCAAGGCTGTAAAGGTTAAAAAAATGCCTGAAATTAACTTACACGTGCACTGCAAATTCAAAACAAAATATAAAGAAGGCCGTCAAATATAAAAGTCGCATCGATCAAAGCATCTCCATGGTTACAAATGGAAACTTGTCAAATAAATAATTCTTTGGCATATGGTATTTTTTAATCTTCGGAATGGTAATCCTCAAATTTCAATTTATTCAATTTGTTATTCAGTGTATAGGACAAAACACAGTGCATTAAGAAATGTTCAATAAAGAACTCCATCGTTTTACCTATTAGATTTGCTGGAACACTTTGAAAACGAAAGAATCAGAAATACAGGAACGAAAGAATTAGAAATATCAGCTCTAACGTTGCTAAAATATTCAACGCAAAAATGGTTTTCATGTTTTCAACAGAGAGTGGTATTTCCCTTTCTTTTACCTGTTTTTTTTTAATTTTAGTTTTAGCTGAAACACTTTTAGAGTTGAATGCGTAATTTGGCAGGAAAGCAACTGAATTCTAGTTGGAAGTGAACTTGCCATATCTGCAATGCAATTAAAAAAATTGTTTACTGTTATCACTTTATTTGATTGCAATCATGCATTTTATTTATTTTGTAATTCCACAATAATTCAAAATAAATAAATGAAATAAAAAAAATAATGACGGTAATACAGAAAATGAAAATAACGGCGGAAATTACTTTAGCAATGGCGGAAATTAGAATTAAATTTTTGATAGAAGAGGAGCAGCCTTTAAAGACTGACTTAAAGAAGAAACACGCCGAATTATTATAGCTTGTCGAACGCAATGCAATCTATTCCATCTAACAATGAAAAGAAACCAACAAAAATTCGTCTTCTAGCACGCAATGGAAGAATTCCTTCATAGAATTCATCTTCTAGCACGTGCGTCAATCGTTGGAGATGACTGACAAAATTGTGCACGAATCTGGCACTGAAGTGAGCTTCGGAATGAAGGAGCGAGTCTATTCACCAAAATCAGACGTAGTGCTTTACAATAAATAATCCCTGTAATTTGAAAAAAATTGTTATTAAGACCTAAGAATCTCATTTACTTTCTCAAATCGTCATCTCTGTTATCCTGCTAGCATTAACGTTCAAGACTGAACAACATCTAATATGAATTTAAAAATTACATTTAAAAACATATGAATCATGTTGCAAAAATTTGAAGGAAGTTTACTCTTTTCTTATAAAAAACCTGGTTAAATAAATTTTGAATTTTCACAAAATTGACTTGTTGAATGTAATGAGGCTTGGTAAAAATCTCAGGCAATTCCGGTTATTAGCGTAGTTATGCTGTTATTCGTCTCTGAAGGAAAATTATTCCCTTAATGAGGTTATTTTGACCAGCGCTAAGCGATTTAATGGCCCACTGAAGACCGGAGTTTGCATGTCGCTGGCATTGATATAATGTCAGCGCTGAGATTAGGTTGGCTTATTTAGCGTAGAGAAATAAAAATGATTTTTGTGGTTAACGTGAGACGAATTTGAATGACTAAATTTTTGACTACAACTTTATGAGAATATTCAACCATTAGATGATGTTTCTTTCATAGATAATACTGTATACATAATATTCGGATCAATAATAAAAAATTTGACAATGCAAAATAGGAATTATTATCTGACTTAATGAGAAGCAATCAAGAATGACACAATTGTCTTCTTAGACTCGATAGAAATATCAGTTATTGAAGTATAATAATATTAATACTAGAAATAACATAATTATTTACACATGATAACTATAATAATTTGTAAAGTGGAAGTTTCTATTCAGACTTTTTTACTCTGCATAAATACTGCCAATCAATGAATTTAAATCTTATTTTTTAGTAACCTTTGACAACTTCGGCAATCGACTACTACAACGCAACTTTGAATATATTTTTCTATGGAATACGGTGCAACTACATAGGTATTGTCTATGAAACACGGAAGCCTGTTATTTTGTTGCCCATGCGGTTCAAGTCAGCATCTAATTGATCAAAAGTGGAAAATCTTTTTATTTGTATAAACAGCTCTAATTAAAATTTTAAATTATGTGTAAATGAAATTTTTTGAATCTATTATCCGTTTTGTGATGCCCTATGATTCTACAACCAACAATAAATTTCCAGGTAAAGGTAATCTCCGGACGAGCTACGTGCTATGGACAAGCAGAATGAAACAAACTAATTGAGATAATAAATATATCATTTTGGAAGAACCGCCCGTATTTGAATCATACTGTTGCAAAATCTGCGAGAAAAATACAAACCCAAATAAAATAAAATATTATACAAAAAAGCATTACGATGCTTTTTATCTCAAACATTCAGTTTATAGCTATACATTTCATCTTGCCCCTACATGAGCTCCAGCTTTAGTTACCAGGTTACCAGTGTGCACTGTTACCAGGCTGCCAGTGTGCACTGTTACCAGGTTACCAGTGTGCACTGTTACCAGGCTGCTAGTGTACGCAAGTGCCTGAGCATGTTGTTGTGTTTTGATACTGCCCTTCATGGCGTCTCGTTTTGGCTGCACTAAGTCTGGCTCTCAGCTACAGACGAGCACCTATGCAGGCTGCTGCGTTAAATACTGACATTCTGTCGTGGCATATCGATTAGGCTACACCAAGTCTGTATAAATGAACCAGTGTTGTGAACACTCATCTCTTCTCATGTTTAGCTGAGGCTTTATTGAATTTTGCGACAGTATCATTTAAGAGATAGTCTGCCACATACATCAAGAAGAGTTCTTGCTTGGTATTAGAACATACAGCCGACAGAAAAAGTCATAATTTTATCAGCGTAAAAAAACGATCGAGATTTGACCGATTAGTAGATTAGAATAAGCCGATAAAATTAAACACGCTGGTTAATTGAGTTAGGATCCATTCTATAATTTGCTAGAGAATGGAACCCCCTAGATTTATGCTGAATTTAAGTAATGTACACTACAGCAATTTCTAAAACATTAAAGAACGTACATATTATTAGCCATTAATTGAACTCATTTACTTGAATAACTTCAAATTAACTTGTGGTAGTAACTACAGTGACTCCACAAGCCACGTTTCACCAAGAAACAAATGACAACAGTAACAACTTCAACTTCCTCAAAAATTTCCCTGTTATTTCCCTTCTGGTATTTCCAGAAATGTGAAGTGAACGGCCGCTCTGCTGAGCAAATACGAACACTGAATGCGCAAAGTCTATTGAATTACTGAAGATATTTTTCAGACCTTTGCAAGTGTATGCGATTATGTTGTTTAAAGCGACAATGTTTTTCAACATATTTAGTGTTTTTGACCATAGATTCAACCCATTAATAATTGAGATTGAGCTAAAATATCGTAATAAAAATGTTGAAACCTTGACCCTCTTCTTCAGAAAAAATTTTGCACGTTACTGATTGCATGTTTCGTTACTTTGGAGGTATTCGCGCTTCCGTCAAATCGATCGTTTCAAAAGAGTTTGCCAAAGTTGCGAGTGCATCCATCGCCTAATAAATTTAGGAACCAGACGTTCCCGGGAATTATTCTCAGTGTTTGTAATTTCTCTATTAGAGTAGCCTTTGAAATGGCAAACTTTGCGAAGAGTTAATTAACGGGCGATTCCAATCTCCCTGAACCGATCAAACTATATGTAAAGTTTTTACGAAGTCCCTCTATTTTTTAGTTAAATGTGTTCGACGAATTGAATTGATGACATCGAGAATTCCTGTCTACTTGTTCACGGCTTTAGCAGTAATTGGTAATTAAGTGGGTAATTGCAGTTAATGTTGAAATATAAATTGTCATAAAATTTTTTCCTCAATAGCGCTTCATCCTGTAATTACAACATAGAGTTTTTGCCTCAATGCAGCATGTTACGTAATTAAACTAATGTATGAACATTAAACGCTGACAGATACACGTCATAATTATTAAAAAAAAATAAGCATAAATATTCAACGATTTTTGTTCTGATCAAATCAACGAATGCTGATCTGAATAACTTTTTCTAACTCTATGCACGGCCACTATGTTCAAGTAAAGGCCATATGTCTTGGGGCAATACTATTGAAAACAGTAACGTGTTGGTAACTTCGTTAGCCAATCACTGCCGGAATATAAAGCCAAACCCACTAAAAGCGTGCAAGAAATTAGTCGCTACGTGTATCTAGGCGTAGGGCCACGTAGCGACCTACGTGTACCTAGGCCGATACGTGTACTTAGGTCAATACGTGTACCTAGGCAGAAACGGATGCTGACGCGAGTTTTGATAGCATGGCCCAATGTGTGCTGTAACACTAGAGAATTACGCACAGTGCACATACAATGCGCATCTGATAGGCACCAAACGTTTTACAGATTTAGATCGCCTAAATGAATACGAAATTATTTATTGTTGGATTATGATTAATACTATTTTCCAGTGACATCAATGTTTGCTTAATATCATCTTCTCGTGCGAAATAATAGGACTCTTCCGGCGAATAAAAAAGAACTTCTCAGAAAAAATAATGACAAAACTAATGATGTATGTAAGAAAATCAAAATTGTGATGCGAATTAATTGTTAATGAATTTTTAGTTATGTTGTGGAAATTAGTTAATAGTTTGACTATATTTAACTCAAGAATTTTTTTATTAGAAATCTGTGATGATCACGCGTCCTTAAATTATCGTGTGGCTATCAGGTGCACTTAGACCGCCCAATGCCCAAAATGCTGTCCAAGAAATATCTAGATCAGTCCATCCAGCCAATTCAATGTTGTCCTAAATGTTTTGAAATCAGTCGTTTAGTCCTGGAATTCAACTATGTTGAAAGCCATCAAGCTTTCAAAGTTGCTTTCAAAATCGCTTTCAACTTCATGTGACTATTCATTCATCTATCCATAGGCTTGACGTGGCACTTTAAAGTTTACGTATTTCGTATTTTATCTGACTTACTGGCATTCTGCACATTCAGGCTCAAGCAAAGAAGTGTTTATATATGGTCAGGGTAAAAAAATTGTCAAATCTTCTGCGAAATTGATAAGAGGGTTTTCAAATTCTCGTCATGAGACGACCAGGCTTATTTAGTCGGTATTTCGAGCTCCAATAACATATGAATGTCAGCGGGACATGGGTACTATTCTTTTATTGACCATTGGTAAACACTAGTATCCTTGGGCATAATTACGTCAATGATGGTGGAATTTGTACTAAAATACATCGACGATGCAAGTGAGTAACATTTATTTATGTTGAATTATCTTTTCCACGAGGCAGATCGCCTTCTCTCATGCAAATTTACTAAGCCGTTCCTCAGATGCTGCTAGATATTAAAAAAAATAACTGTTGTCATTTCTTCACTAAGCAGTCGAATTTTATCTGTCATTCTGCAGATAATGGATGAAAATGATACAAAGAACTTGAGAAAAACTCCTACAAGCTTGCCTAGAAAGTTCATAATCTTGAATGAAACGGCGAATGGAACCAATAGCACAAATCAGGCTACTTTTATCTATATTATTATTGTTAATTAGCCTCGCAGACAATGCGCCGAATTTGCCTTTTCGTAAAATTTTCTCGAAGAAATCTTAATTTTAGGCCTAATAAAATTCTCTGTTGTACGTGATTTCTTTTCACTTTATTCACAAGAAACGATTTGAAATTCATGAACTATTCCACTCCCTATTTTTACAGGCATAGCTCGTAAGAAGGAACACAATTATATGTAAAAAATCTGTGATTGCCTTATAAGCTGTAACAATTATCCATATAGTTTATTAGAGAAATTTTGTAACGAATTATATAAGTAATACTAATACTGATATAAAATTAAGGTAAATTTAAATGCTCTAACATGGTTGGCTGCCTAATGAAAGTAAACTAAATCTTTGTTCCAAGCACCGTAGATTTTTTCTGGTCGTACCAGATTCCAACGTTGTTGCATCAGAAAAAAAATTGGAGGATATCGAGTCTCACAATAAACTTTTACGATTATTGTTTTGTGTATTAAACAATTTCGTTACGTTATGTGTTTACGTTATGCGTCTTGTCATGTTTTGTCATGTATATTTTGCGTATTCCAAGTAAAAATACATTTAGTCTTTCTCCTATAAACTGTTTCAGTTCATCTTCCAAGACTACTCGACACCGTGCACGGCCCTTGGTTGAATGTTTCTATGTTGAAATAATTTAGAAAATGTCATCTGATTTAACTATCTTATCCATGCCATTATTAAAAATATTAAATCGGGAATCGAGGACATTGAACTTCGGAACAAACGTGAATTATAGCAGTGATTGCTAAAATTTAAAATAATTGAAAACTTCGAAAAGTCATTCATCGAATGAACATTTTTATTTAAGTATTTGCTTGTGGAATAACTTGGTTGACTTAGAGTATTGGTGTTGTGAAGGAAATAAGTTAATATTGCTTTTCGTAGAGAGCTATTTTCCGCCAGCGGTAAAGTTGTGTCGACGCTCAGAAACGTCGTTGCAGGAGCCGTAGCCGCTCATTTGAAGAGCTATAATGAGGTACGAGGCGGTGTAACCCAGCATCTGAGCACCAGAAATATATGTTTAGTTCATAAGCCTGCGGTTAAATTAAACATTTGAAGAGCTATNCATCTGAGCACCATAAATATATGCTTAGTTCATAAGCCTGCGGTTAAATTAAACATTTGAAGAGCTATAATGAGGTACGAGGCGGTGTATCCCAGCATCTGAGCACCAGAAATATATGTTTAGTTCATAAGCCTGCGGTTAAATTAAGCTATTTTTCATCGCATTTCCTTCCAGCAGTAAATTTTATTCAGGACATTTGATAACTTATGAGATTTATACGGGAATTGGCAGATCATAAAAAATGTTAAAGGTTGTTTATTAACATGATTTAAGAAATAAATTAAAGTTTTCGGCATAATTCAAGATCAAACTAGCTTGAGGAAAGTATGAAAAATTTTTAAATCGTAATTTCAATAAAATTTTAAGTATTCCCTTACAGAAGAATGCAAATAAGATTTAACATCAAATTCTCATCTGTAAAAGGAAATAAACTGGGATAATGCACAGAAAATATGTATTTATTCAAAATTGAGACTAAACGATCATATAGGTCAAAACCGTAAAATGTTTTTCCTCCCGTTACCAATATTAATTCCATTTATTTTCTAAAACTGATAAAATTAGCTAAATGAGAAAGAATTTGCATGATTTTCTGGGAAGTTGACTGAGAAATAAAATGTTTATTAATACATTTATTATATATGTATTTATTATAATATTATATTATATTTATTGTATATATTATTTTAAAATATTTTCTAATAGTTATTTGTATTATTATTTACGGTTGTTAGAAGCGGTCTGTTGAGGAGGGTGAAGGAGGCCAGGCTGAGCTCCACGGGCTGCTCTAGGGTCGCCAGCAGGCGAGTCGCCTGTTAAGTCAAGTGGACTTTCTTAACTCTATTAAACAGAATTGAAAAATACGATTTATATTATATTACATAAAATATAAATATTATTCCATATAATATATCGACAACTAAGCACTTAAGCCGACTAAGTATACAGATCTTCACTTCTCTATGAAAAAGT
Source organism: Hyalella azteca (assembly GCF_000764305.2). Lineage (NCBI taxonomy): Eukaryota > Metazoa > Arthropoda > Malacostraca > Amphipoda > Hyalellidae > Hyalella > Hyalella azteca. The sequence continues at coordinate 72,329 of NW_025947406.1, read as the reverse complement.
CTTCCGCATTACGTTTTAATCAATCTATGATATTTGGCTATGAAAACCCACTTCTAGTTCAGAATTATGTTTTTGTTCATTTAAATAAATTCCATTGTCTGAATGGCACCAATATTTGTTTCCCCCCAAATAAAAACTGTCATTACTTGTTTGGTGTTATTATTATTTCGTCAATCCTATAATGTATGCATTGATAAAGAATAGAATAATATAATGTGTAAAAAATACATTTAAGGAGGTATTTATTTCTTAGATTGTTACTTATTCGCTTAAGACAGGAACCGTTCAAATGTTGAAAACATTTTCTGAGATATCCGTGGATTTATTCTCACCTGTGGAATCGCGGACAAACGAGCGTCTTTTTGTAGACGTTTTCTGAACCTTGCAGCCGCGTTTTGCTTCTGGCGAGAGAGATGGAAATGGACGAAAATGCAAATCGAGTTTTACTTTGAGTGTGTCTTTGTCGACAAGTGTACACAAAAATTATTATTATATAATAATAATTTATATATGTCGGACAATAATTTTGAATTTAAATGTCTTTTTGATTTTAACGCAGATAAAGCGCGCATGATGAACCATATGAGTAGAGGTGAGAAATTATACCGCATGCAAGTTCAGGGCTGGGCAGATATAATAAATGATGAATTAATTACTAGAAAATATTTTCCAATATCTGTGGCTAATTTATATGCAATATTGACCATTATACTTGATACTTGTTCATCCAAATGTTGAATGGGGCTTAAGTTTAATGGCATTTCATAGTTTGGAATTTTGCATATTGTGCGGAAAAAATGATCATCTCTTACCTCCTTGTTCTCCCATTTTGGCTTAAGTTAATTAACGCGCAATAGACATTTATTTTGACTTCACCAATTGCTTAGAAAATTTTGATCAAGTCAGTTTATTTAATATTAGCAATTCCTATCGCAGATTTAAGTTGGTGAAACCAATATTTCTTGATGGTTTATTTGAGATCATATTGATGATCGTTAATTAGTTCACACTCACACCATGAGCCTCACCTTCGTGTAAATTCTTGGAAAAATAAATATGTGGTAGCATCATAATTGAAACATCAATGTTTGTTAAAAATGTCAAGTTCCTCAATAAATGTCTAGACTTATATAGGACTCGTGTATTTTAATTACCAGCGAGATCATATCTGGAGAGGAAGATTCCGTAGCAGGGATTCCGAGTCACCCAATTGGACTGTTTCAACGATCATTTACCGAAGCATCATCTGATGGTACCTAAAAAATTGCCAAATTCGCACGCCAATTTCAACCCAATGATTATGAGCTTTGCCTCCGAGTTTTAGTTACATGGTGTTTTAAATTAATTAGGGAAATAATATGACTCTAGTGTTTGGCATTTCAAAAGACATGGTTGTCAAATTTTGTCAAGACACGGTTGTTGGCCAAATTTTGCCGAGTTTGTACTATTGTCAAGAAATGAGTACATTCTGTTCAAGAAACAATTTAAATACAATTTTTAATTTCTTACCATTATATGAAAGGACATCATGTTCTTCATTAGCTTTAAAAGTCAAGAGCTTCATTTAACAGCTTTCAGTAATTAGAAAAATTTTGTCGGAGCCTCCTTTTCAATAAGAGACGCTGGAAAATGAAGCACGATAATTGCTTGGCAAGGAATTTCCATCTTCAACTTCTATTGATAATTTATAGACCTCATTGCGTTCTTTATGCCCTCTTTTTATTAATAAACTCAGCCATTATCAGGGTAAACAATGAGAGGGATGTTTATTTTAGTCGTGCAGAATCCCAGTTAATTCATATGTCGAATACGTAAAGAACTCTTCATTGAGTTCCTCAGAAGAACTTAAGATCAAGACACACATCCTCTGATCAAATGAGGTGCAAATTAATTACTCCTTAAGAAATTTTTGTTTATTGCCAGATGTTTGAGTCCAGTTTCCTTATTTCGAAGTCACTGTAGTACTATGAAAGCGCAGTGAAATGCACCGTGCAAGTCACTCATTACTCCTCCACTATAGCATAACTAGTTATAGTAATACTATACTATAACTATAACTAATTAGTTGCATCTAGATAACTAGCATAGTTATCAGCCTATAACTTCAGGCTGACCAGCTGAACTACTCAGCCATAATAGTTTGACACACTATCTCCAGAGCAACAAATGTTTGTAGATTGCACTCCTATCATTGAAAAGATTGCAAAAAATATTTTCATCTTAGCTTATCATCATCTTTTAATTAAGCGAAAAAATAGGTTTTAAAGCTCCTCCAACACCGAATTCAATATTTTTTTTTATTTAATCTATTGTGATTACAAATCCAATTCCTGACTAAATATTGTGATTACAAATCCAATTCCTGACTAAAATGAGAAATTTTAATTCTGAATTTGACCCATTTGTTGAATGTGTGCATAAAACGATCGAGACATTAGTCGATAATGGTCAGGATTTCATGTCAATTGATGCTTAGTCGAAACTAAACTATACCAATTAAAAATATTTCATTATTATTATTAATAGCTTGAAATTTGATCCCGGGAAATATGCACTTACGAGCGGAAGTAGCACTGATAAGCCTTTTTGCCTGGCCAAACTTGGTCAGAATGATCAACTAAGACTCGAAAACTGCAATGCTATTTAGACTAAATATCACTTATTTCCTTAATTTCTGTGGGTGTTGGGCAAGAAGCTGATCAACTGAAAAACGTATGAGCTGGTACAACAATATGCGTGAAATATTCATGACGTTTTATTCTGTGTCAATGCGGATTTGATCATAAGAAACACGATAGAAATAATTATAGAGAAACTCTTGTACTAAATCACTAACAGAAATAATTGTGCGTGATGTATCAATGGCGAAAAATCAGAAAGTTCGACATCACGAACTGTGGCTAATATTTTCCCCTATGTTATTCCTCACCTCATAGATGGAGTACGGCAAGTTCACGAAGAAGCAGGCAATGGAAATGGTCAGGAATTGCAGAACAAAGAATTCGAGCACAAAGAACTTCAATGAAGTCCCTCGTATGGAGTCCATTAAACGCTATACACCAAGAACAAGAGTCTGTTTACTGATGAAATCGAACAAACATTCATTGTTTGGTGATCTCCTAAAATTATATGGTCGTTTAATAAAGGTGCAACAAGATTGCAGGAGTTCGCTACTGTTGTTTACTTTTAATTTATGTTTGGTTTCATCAGTTCACTATTATTAACTATTGTTGATATGCTACCGGAGTTTCAGCAGCAGAAAGGGTGATGATATTTGAGAGCTTTTGCGACACTATAGAGGGAAAAATGTTATATGGGGGATCGTATTATATTATTTGTAATTGAAAATGGAAGCAAAATGCATGCCTTTTATACAAAACATTTTGACGAAATTGCTCGTCAAACCTCCTTTTTTGCTTGCTATAAGTTGTTTATTAGGGAAAATATAATTTCATCAAATTATGTACCACTTTTTAAGTGATATTTAGATTTGTGAAACATTCACGTAACAGAAATTCGAGCAACTGACATGAATATTCTTAGAACCAAAGAAAAGAATATCCTCAGTGAATTTTAATAATTTTCTCCATAAAATGATCACAATGAAGATTATGGAGCACCAATGCCAGCTGTACGCTATATTACACAACATGATTAGAAAACATGTAAGAGTAACCATCAAAGTTAACTGAGCCTGCCGCGTTTCACTACATGTCCTGGCATGTCAGAGTTTATTTCTTCTTGAGCGCAAACTGTGCGGCCGCAATAAAAAGCTGTCCATTACTGGCGATCTCGCGCCTTTGGTCAACGTTTTTGATTGCATTAAAATTTTCTAAAAAGTTATAATAAAAATTACGTTGCATTATGGACTCAAATCGTGTGAAAAATTCTTACTGGATATCAATACATATATAAATATATACCAATCATTTGCAATTAATGATATCGATCACTTGATAATTACCGTTTTAGTGCAGGAATAATTGTTAAGAATTTAGAATTAATTTGTATTAAGATACTATTTTATTATTCAGACCATGACGAGCTTAGAACGCGTCTCGACGAAGCAATGATGGAATTATTCCTTAAAAATCAGAAATACTTTATAACTTCGACTCGCCTGATCAGAATTGTTTTTTTACAGAATTGATCTTTATTTATGTGAGTTAGTAGTTCAAATAAAGTATGAACAAAAGAACAGCGGTTGTCAATTCACGGAATCGATAGATGATGTTAGTAAACTGCGACCTATAAGTTGATGGCCGCTGAACGTCGTGAGTTCTTCTATTCCTAAGTGATCATCGATTTAATTGTTTGTCTTTAGATTTTTATCAATGCTGTTTGTCATCGTCAATGAGTCAGCGAACCTAAAGCAAATTTTCACAAGAACCAAATAAAAATAATTAGATTATTACTTCTGAACTTTTTCCTCAATTTTTACTATTATGCTATGAAATTACTTACTCAATGCGAATCAAGAATTCATTTACTTTGGCAATAAAGGCATTAACAAGAATTGTTTTTGTTTTTATTAGACTAGTGAAATTGGAGATAAAAAACCCTACAGTCGTTGACGAGTTACTCTTAATATATCATGCAGATGCTGCATGTAAGTAACAAAAATACCCAATGCATTGTAATATATCTACAGGCAGTTTCCCATTAATTTAACAGCAAAGAAAGCACCAAGCAAGCTCGCAATGCCTTCAATTAATGACTTGCTAGACGCTTTCTTGCTTGGTGAACTTGCTAGTCTTGGTGAACTTGCTAGTCTTGGTGAACTTGCAGTATAAGCTGACTAACGATACAAGTACTCAGTTTGAATCTGTTCGTAAAAGAGACAATATCTGTACTAATGTTGCTCAGTTCCACCCAGATCATGAATTTTTAGTTAAGTTCAACAAACTGTGTCTGCATCCGTAGCTGTGGAAGGCCACCAGACTCTCAAGGACAATTACCATTCGTCCATCTGCCACAAGTTGGATGTGCAATACTGACTGAACTAAGGCTGACTGAAATAAGACTGAATAAACTAAGATTGAATAAACTAAGACTGAATAAACTAAGACTGACTAAACTAAGACTGAATAAACTAAGACTGACTAAACAAAGACTGAATAAACTAAGATTGACTAAACAAAGGCTGAATAAACTAAGACTGACTAAACTAAGTCTGAATAAACTAAGACTGACTAAACTAAGACTGACTAAATTAAGACATACTAAACTAAGGCTGACTAAACTAAGACTGACTAAACTAAGACTGACTAAATTAAGACATACTAAACTAAGACTGACTAATTTAAGACTGACTAAACTAAGACTGAATAAACTAAGACTAAATAAACTAAGATTGAATAAGCTAAGTCTGACTAAACTAAGACTTACCAATCTAAGACTTACTAAACTAAGACTGACTATAATAAGGCTGACTGTGACTAAACCATGACAGTCCGAACTGAGACTGACTAAATTAAGACAGACTAAACTAAGACTGACTAAAGTAAGACTAAATTAAGACTGACCAAATTGAGACTGACAGAACTAAGGCTGAAGACTGACTAAACTAAGGCTAATTGATCCGCTAAGACAATGCAGACCAACAAAGTATTTCCAAACAAGAACCCACAACGGACAAGTGATCCTGCCATAGAGCGTGGGTCCATTACGGGAGCTTGATTGGAACAGGGAATTTTATTCTCTGGTGTTTTCACTTCTCCGTCTGGCCAAACAATTGTGCCAGGAAACAGACAGAATATGGGAAATTCCGTGCTACAGAAGCGAATTGCAATTTTATGCATACTGGTGTGAGAATTTTGAATTTAACGGTAAATTTTATCGGAGTGAAACACTAAATAACTTGAGCTACATTTCCTTCAAAATTTTCAACGACGATGTAAACTGATGACTTTTTGAGTCAGTGTAGGATAATGTCTACTTAATGCCCTTGATGCTGGCTGTTCGATCTTGCATCTGCAAAATTCTGGGCGCGTGCTGCAAGTCGACGAACTGAGAACGTACAACAACAAGACTCTCTTCAAGTAAGAGATAAAATGCAAACGTTCACTTCAATGCGAATTAATCAATTGATGTTTCCTAGGTAAATGCTTATCACTCTGAAAAGAGACCGTGCACAATCTTCATTTATGGTACTGTGTAATTTCGAATGTTACACTAATATAAAACTATAGCGTGACAGATAATTAATAAGGCGTGAATATTGATCGAAATAAATGGAAGAGCTGTGCACAATATTGATCATTGTTGGACCTCAGTAAACAAGTCACCAATTAAGTGGAACTCTCACTCAGTACCTTGATCCCTGATCGACTGACTTGAATGGAAATAAGAAAGTGTTGTTTCATAACGAAAGAAAATTGTTCAGAATATTTATGTCACTCATGTTGAGATGAACAAATCAGCTTGATGGATGAGTTGACTCAATAATGTGAGTAACTATGACGTCTGGTCTAGATTGTATTCTACGCATTTCTCCAGCCTTTTGTACAATATCAATCTAATGCTATTACTAACACGAAGCAGCATCTAATGATCATGTATCCACCTCGAGGTAATTGTTTCAAGGAAAAACACATGTTCTAATGTTAGGAGCTTCCGACAAATTTTAGATACTACACTACGCGCAGTACTCAACTCTAAAGCTAATTTATAGGTAGAGTTGTAAGATAGGACCTGGTTTCGATGAATTCGATATTTTAATATCGAGCTATTTTTCATAAAAAGACACTTATCAGTACCTGCTTAAAGCGAAAAAGGTGTTGTCTAATTTTACCATAACCGACTCCTCTGATTGGCAAGTTAGTCGAAAAAAACGGAAAAAGCCAGACGACCTTTATCATACGATAACAAACATCTAATCAGTGAGCGATTGTAGTTTTGATCCAATATAATATGAGCTACTACATTGTGAACAGTTCAAATAATGGAAACTAATGGTAATGCTTAACTATTCATTCACGACACTAAGTAAAATGATGTTTATTTTCGACAGTCCCAATCCAGACAAATCGAAATAACATCGAAGGTTAATTGAAGCTAAATTGCAGAACGCATCAGCCACTGAAATGAAGACCTGCATCATGATAAGTATATATAAAATTAACAATAGATATTAATATGAAAGAAAATATATTTGTAAAATAAATTATATGTAGAAAGTTTCATGTACCGCCTATCCAGGTTACGTCGCCACAGCGCTTTAGTCGCCCACCTTCAGTCGCAACGATCTATTTTACAAACAATACCAAATAATAACTTTCTATAATAAATACGCAGTCGTAAATTCCTTTGGTTATTGATGCAATGGAACCCTACAAATTGTATTTCTGACCAGTATTATACGGTTTTGCGGTCGAACGGCAGGGTATACGCACTTATACAGAGTGGCAACCTATGAGTCATTGACGATGGAATATCTCTAGACATATATAAGCCTAATTAATATCATTTTTAATACAAGAATGTGCTGGAACACTAGGCCTAACATGTGCTGCTAAGTTGAACATTTATCAGGCGTCTCATAGTGAGGGAGAGATTTACTGCCATGAGCTTCCGTCAGCTTGCAGAGCGATCACGAGATACGATGCTATGTTACCCAGCATCTGGAAAAATGCTTAATTAGATTAAAATTAACATTGGAGTGAGAAACATTGATTTTGCTATTTTAAGATTAATTCTTCAGTTTGTGTTGAAGATGTTCACATGCAAATTAATTTATTGCTCAATATTTTGCCAAGAAATTGGCGATTTCAATTACCTAGTTAGTTTATTATATATTTTCAGGAGATATTAAAATTAAGGGTGATATAAATGGTCATAATTTTTACTTGAAGAAAATAAATGTGAACAAATAAAGTCCTAGAACTGACCGCCGTCAGGAGCGGCCGCTGGAGGAGGGTGAAGGAGGCCAGGCTGAGCTCCACGGGCTCCTGGAGGGTCGCCAGCAGACGAGTCGCCTGTGCGGGCAAAATTGAATGCAATCACATTAATATTTGCGTGCCTAGGACAACTGATCTGAGCACTTGCCACTCATATCAAAATTAAAAAAATCCATCTTTCCATTTCATTGTATAATATATATTCCTCTATTCCAGTAACTGCAAAACTGTGCATCAGGCATGCGAGAATTTAAAAGTAAGGACCAACCACAAAATCGAAATGAATCAAACACGAATATTTAATCGAATAAACCAGGTAAATTGTATCAATTTCTTTTCTGTGTTCATCATTTAAATTCACAAGGAAGCGTCAGGCTAGTACCTCAGGGCAGCAAGCGAGGTCCAAATCACACCGCAGCCTCCGCAAGAAGCGCTTACATGCCTGGCTTTTCTGTTAAGGTAATATGGATATCTATATGAAATATTTTATGTGCAATATTTCGTTGAAATGTCTTTTTGCCTATATCTACATTGAAATGTTTTTTGTATTTATAGGATACTTATATTGAAGGTAACATTGTTTTAGAGGCGATTTTCTTAGTGCAGAACATTTCGAAATTATAGAGCCCGAAGACATTGTTTTAACTGGTGGCTGTTTTGCTTCTTGTTTGATTTTAACTATAAAGTTTTTTCCTATCATATTTTAAAAATTTTCACAGTGCAAGCGTGTCTTTTATGCAATGACTATCTAAATAATTTTGAATGAAATCCAGTCTAGTTTGGCAAATTTTGATTAAATGTCTAGAAAAATTAAAATAGAATACAAAATTATCTAGAAATAGAATGTAAGAATTCTTATAAATCTAGAGAAACATAAGTCATGAAGATTCATAGTGATTGACGACGAAAATTGACGATGAAAATTGCACATACAAAAATTGACGACACTTGAAATTGATGACGTCTATTTCAAGGAAAATGGTCGATTTTGACCCAATGATGTCATTCCTTATGTGAAAACATTTTCATATAATTAAAAAATTGAATTACAAAAAACCCTCCCAGCTTCAACTCAAAAGCCAATTCTGTATTATGTAAATATTTAGATTTTTATTTGAGATGATTCAGTTAAACATATCAAAATCAATAACAAAAATACACAGTCATTATTGAAGGCACGGAATAGAGGCAATGAATTACATATTTTTCTATAACGATTTAGAATATTCGTTGCAGTTGCCTTTTTCTTTTTATTTCAACATGAAAATTTTTCAAAATAATATTCAACACTAAAAGCTTGAACATTCCATTTCCATAAAAGGCTGAGAAGTTCAGAATATTAAAACCAATGAAATTAATACATAGTCATTTTACACTTTATTTATATTTGTTTTGTAGGATTATTAGTGCTATTGAAAAAAACCATGCTTAAATAGCTTGTTAAAAATATTCAAATAAATAATAAAAATTCATAATGGGTGGCACGGAAATCAAAGTTTTTCTAATACATTTCATAATAGTCGCTGAAGTTGCCTTAGTATTTATTATTTTAATATGAAAATTATTCAAAAAATCATCACATGCTAGAGTTTTGAACTTTTTCATTTATATGAAAAGATTACCACAACGTCGAAAAAACATTGACAAAAATGTGAACTTTCAGCTCTAATCACAATTACCAACCCTCGAGTCATTAATTCGAAAAATCTCTTCTGGCATTACCGCTGTGAACTATCAACGAGTAATATACTCCGGAACGAACATTAAATGAATTTGAGATAGCAATGCGCATGTTGATGTTTTCCAATCACGATTATTTCAATGTAGGAAAGTCATTTAGTTGACTCACCTTCCGTGCTACGCCACGAGGCAAGTCTGTGAGGCCCACAGCGAGGCTTATGTTGAGGCCTTGAATAACACAAAAGCCAAGGAAAGAAGCAACATCCGAAGGAGGTTTTCGCATCATGAAGAAGAATCCTGCAGTCACTGACGCCATCGAATAGAAAATTAACGTAATTATGGTGTAGCTCACAGCTTCCATCGTGAGGTCAATTGTGCCTTTGGTCCACCGAAGAACTCTGACAAGATCTCCAATTTGTTTTCTTTTGTTTCTTGAAACCCGAAAGATGTCACAGTTTTCTTCTTGCCTTGGATCTCTGACGCGCGGTTTGTCATCGCATGTCAAATGACACGAGTTTAGATCTATGAACAAGGCACGAAATGGAAAAGAATCGGCGACAGGCCACATCAGGCCTACACTTCAGAGCCGACATCACTATGTTATGTTATGTTATGTTATGTTATGATATGGAGTTTACATTGTTTTCATAAGACAGAGATGAGTTTCGAGGATACTTTTGTATATACTCGTCGTGTTTAGCTAATCGATGCAAACGAATGTCTCATGCGTGCAGGAACCACAGAGATAAATGATTCACAAACAGTTTATATTTTTTGATGTATATGGACAACAATGCAAGACGTTCTCTTGCAACGCAATAGAATTCTCATCGATTATGTTAATATTTTCATTCTATACACATGTCATTTAATTCATTTCCATAATTTTAACAATGATACCTTCAGCTCGATGCAATTGGTTATTTTAAATTTAATACATAGGAATTAAGGTTTTATTTATCCTATAATGAAAATTTTAACCGCAAAACCCATGAATTGACATTCATATGCATAAGGTTTAATTAAAATTGTGGCAAAATGCTTATGTGTGAGCCGGTCTGTTCGCAAAGTTCTAATTCTGACGTAAGACAATAACAAAGTCGGTCAAGTTATTGATTAATTTTTTTTCAAATAAATCACTAACCAATCATAATTGAATATATTGGTAACTATTTATAAGGGGAATTGACATAATATATCAAATTTAAGCCATCCGTGAAAATTTCGCTCAAAATTTTACTCGAGTTTAGTTTTCGGATGAAGAAAGTGCTTCTGCAATCTTAAAATAAAAGTAAGTGGTAGGAAGTCTCTCGTTCTAAAACTGCTTCTGACTTCTTTAGAGTTCTCACCGGTGAGCGGTCTCGATAGGAAAAACTAATATGTCAACCATTTATATCAACATATTGTTGATATATATCCTATTGGAAATTTCGGTCACGTGTCTTAATATTAGATCTGTTCACTTGGAACTTCTTCCTGATATGTCCACCGACAGTTTCTTGTTGGCCTTTAAGAGGTTCTGTAACGCTCAGATCGTGCCTTCTGTTTTGTACAGTGACAACGCAAGCACCTTTTTGAAGGCCGGAAATATTCTGTCGAAGCTCAACTTGGATTGTTCCCTTTCTAAATTCTTAATTAAACACAATATCAGACACAAGACAATTCCCTTGTATTCTCCATGGGTTGGTTCTTTATGGGAACGAATGATAAGGGTCGTGAAAAATTGCTTGTTTAAGAGCATCGGTAGGAAGAAATTAGAATATTTCCAATTAATTACTTTGTTGTCAGATATTCAAAATGTAGTGAATTCCCGTCCTTTAACTTACCTGGAAGACACCGATGGTCCTAGTTTTAACGTTCTAACGCCTAATTCTTTCTTGAAACCTCCTCAGGGTGTTAGCGCTGTTGTAATGCCATCATTAGAAGAACCATTTGTAGCAACCCGTGGAGTTGCTATGGAGTCTTGGCAGAATAGAGTTGAAATCTTTAACCAATTCAAAGAAATGTGGTTCGATGATTATCTCCTTTCTCTTAGGGAACTAGGGAGAGACTTGTTTAATTATAAATGGTGCAATAAGATTCATTGCAATGAAATTGCGTTGATAGCTTCACAAACTGAAACCCGGCCATTTTGGCAGCTCGGTCGAGTAGTTGAAGTTATTGTCGGGGCCGATAGCTGCGCTCGATCTGCTAAAGTTCGTCGTCCCGACAGTTCGGAGGGCATTTATTCAATTAATCTGCTGTATCCTCTTGAGCTTTCCGTGGCAGAGGCCGAGGGCGATCGAGAGGTGGCAGAGGGTGAAGCTGAGGCCGAGAGCGTGCGACTTTCGTTAGAGCGACCACAACGTAAAGCCGCATTAGAATGTAAAGCAAAAATTGCCAGGAGTGCTAGTTGAACTAGCACTTCCCTCGTTGGGGAATGTATTGGAAATTATAAATTAAAATCTTAATTTTAAAATTAAAAAAGTCTATATTAAGTTTCCGCGTTTCTTTTTTGCCTATGCCTGTACGGCAAGAAATGGTTCGTAAAGTTGGAAACAATTACCCTGGCATTGATGATATTTTCAGTAACTACGTTGATGTAATTAAAACTTCAACTTTGCGTGCCCCAGCTAAAGATTTGACCACTTACGATAAATCCGGCACTATTCCGAGGAAACTTAATATAGACTTTTTTAATTTTAAAATTAAGATTTTAATTTATAATTTCCAATAATCCGTAATATCAACAATAAGGTTTACGCCCGTTTTAAACTCATCATAGTCTAACACTCTTGAATCGCGTACGAAAAGGCTTAAATACCTGTACAGCAAAATCTATCACTAGAATAATCGTACTTCTATCTATTCGGACATCGCCCCTCCACTAGATCGGATTTTTCTTCTCCACATGGACAGTAACTCTTTCTGCCGTTCTCATTTCAAGAACAGACCTTCTTTTTTGATACCGGAATTTTTATTGTCGATGTTTTCCAAATAGCTATTAGCGTTCAAATTTCATACAATGAATAAAGACAGGCACACATAGAGATCCAAGCATTGTTTGATTCATAGAAATAGCTTTAATTCTTAAGCATAATTTGAAAATCAATAGAAATCGTTTATAATTCATTTTTCTTTAACTGTCGTGCGACTTATATTCTAAATCTACACTGAAATGTACCCTTCAGACTTGTGCCTACTTAAGATGAACGAGCTAAAAATCGCCTGTTTTTCTACTCCAGAATCTATGATTAAGTCTCATATGCTTTAAAATATAAAAACTTACAGTCGCAAATGGCAACATAAGGGCTACAGGATGTCGTTATTAAAAAGACATTAAACATTTTCGCGGTCCTCGCATCAGGTAAAAGTTACAGTAAGTACTAAAGTTCTGTTATGTTTTGCTCCATTGTCCGCAATGTGGTATTTTTATCCCGTCGTTTGTATCAAGTTTACCTCATTACAGAAGTTCAAGCCCTTGCTATAGCATTACAAGTGAGGCACTATAGATGCTTTGTAACCCAATGTGAGTTCACTAAGTGCGTGCCGGGTACTATAGGTTTGAAATTGACTATCCAAATTACAACATGTGAATAAACGCCGCTGCCCTTAGGAATGCCGTTTCCTTATGAACGTTTACGATAATTCATAAAAACAGTTGGATTTCGGAAATACTGATTGGGAATTAGACATGAAAAGTAATTTTATTGCCATTATCGAGAATATTCACTAGAATCTGCTTATTTTATTTAATTTAGCTTGAATATTAGGCTGATGAATGAAATTTGTATGACAATGTTGGTAGCAACAAAGAGTTTCGAAAGAGAAAAATTACCTTCCCTCTCAAAAAAACACGCACAATGTACGATTTCAAAGTTTGGCTCAACGTCTCCACTAAAAGTAAAGGAATCTTCTATAACTCATTTTTTCAGTGATAACAATGTTTATCATTTATTTTTTGCATCCCTTCTGACTTCTGCTACGTCCACGGGTTAATCTCCCGATGTCACATGATCTTTTATACTGTTGCAGATCAATTATAACTCCTGTTGACGGCACAGTAACGCACCCGTTTGATATTGCTGCCAAGTTTTGGTGGGATCGGCAAAAAGCGCCGTGCCAGGGGGCAGTCTGCTGCTGAGGAAGACATGGAGTAATCAGATGTAAAAACTCCTGGAGGTCTTGAACTGACTTCTCGTAGCAGACGCTTACGAAAACGGCAGAGAAGCACCGCAAGAAAATCATGGATACTGAAGATAAAATAATTTTATAAGAGAACAACGGCTTTGGAACTTTTTGATTTTTTTTGGTGAACGGAAACGGGTAAAGTTGAAGGTAGGTAAATATTTATAATAAATATATTTCAGAAAGAGCTGAACTGACACAAATGAAATACAAGTGTTTTTGCAGTTTCAAGGTGAATAAAATCTTCGGTTTGAGGGCATTTTCAAGTCGTATTTAAAAAAGTATATATGCTAATTCTAATTCAGAAACGGCTGAAAAGACACTTGTGAAATTAGAAAAACATTTTTGCTTTGTAAAAATAGATAAATCTCATTGTCTGGAAGAATTTTAAATGTGATTCTAATAAGATACCAATAGGTACTATGTACATTTTAGACTGCTGAACTGACACCAGCAAACTTTGTACAGTATTTTTGCCGCTTTATAGTGAATAAATTTTTGGGTTTGGGGGAATTTTCAAAAAGGAATTTAAAAAGTAATTAACCCTATTCTTTTTCAGAAACGACTGAGCTTATATCCGTCTAATTTGAACAGCATACTTGGCGCCTTGAAGTGAAGAACTTTACGGGCTTGGGGGAATTTTTAATACAAATTTAAAAAGTTATTACTACTATTTCTATATCAGAAACGACTGATCTGACACTCCTGGATTTAGAACAGAATTTTTGACGGTTTAAAATGATTGAATATCTAGGTTTGGAAAACTTTTGAGTTGAATTTAAAAAGTTATGAATATTAATTCTATTTTATAAATGGATTAACTAATACTCATGGAATTTTAACAGAATTTTTCCTTTTTAGAGAAAGTAAATTAATAGGTTTGGGATAACTCTCGAGTTGAATTTAAAAAGTTATGAATATTAATTCTATTTTAGAAACGGCTTAACTGATACTCATGAAATTATAACAGACTTTTTGCTGCTTTACAGCGAATAATTTTCTAAGTTTGAAAGAATTTTCAGTTCATATGTAAAAAATTTTTAATACTAATTTTATTTTAGAAACGGCTGTACTAACAATGGTGAAATAGGAACCACATAATAAATGTTTTGCAGTGAGTAAATTTCTATCTGTGGGAGAATTTTAACTTTGATTTTAAAAATTTATTACTACTTTTTCAATTTCGGAAACGGCTGAATTGACGCTCGTGAAATTTGTACTGCATTTTTACCGTTTCTAGGTTTCTAGGTTTGGGGAAATTTTCACGTTGAATGTAAAAAGATATTCATCTGCCCATCATTTGAACATACAACTGTTGTATAATAATGAAAGTTATTTCCGGTAATGCAATTTCTATACGGCTGTACTGATTCATATTAAATTGAAGAAAAAAATTTTGGAACAGCCACACTGACACATGTGCCATCAATGTAGACACTGCTCAATTGGGACGTGAATAAATTCCTCGAGTTTGGCTATCTTTGTTATTGAAACATTCCAGTTATCTTCGAAAACCCAAATTTTGAGATGGCCTAATTAACATTTATATAATTCATCCAGTCTATGCATAGTTGAAAAACGAATGAAAGCCTCAAGTGTTGCGATATTGAAGTTAAAAAGTTATTGATACTAATTTTATTTTAAAAACAGCGAAACTGATTTGGAAATTTGAACAGCATTTCTGCCGTTTTGGAGTGAATTGTTTTCAAATTTCTGGGATTATTAAGTTGAATATGTAATATTTGTCACATGCATTGCAAATACAACTACTGTTGAATCATGACAGTTATTATCGGAAATGCAATTTGGAAGTGACTGAACTGACTTCTACTAAAATTGGTGAACCAGATTTTGGAAAGGCATTGCTCAATTTTGTTTGTACGCTTTTCACAAAAACTTGGGTCCGGTGATTGAAATTCTCTTACTTACCGTTAACTAAAATTACAGCAATTTTTCTCATTGTATTAGGGATAAAAAATCAAGCGCACTAATGCTAAAACCACGACGAGGCACGTCAAACACAACGATTAATATAGCAAAAAGTGAAGGCAAGCTGGCAGCTAACGAGACAGTCTGCGGTAAACGAACTCCCAGCCTGCGCATAAACTTGATGGATGACTTGGCTGTCAATTTTTCACGCAACAAAGCTTATAGGGGGTACAAATGTATTTGTATGACTCGTGTGACTGACTCAAAAGTTCATGGACAAGGCAAGACAAGAGTTGCCGTCATCAACAAAGCAAGTGTTACAGTTATCGACCTTTGTCAGAAGGATTTTAATTAACCCACAACAATTAACATTTATTTTACTCATGCAGCATAGATGCAAATACATTGTCGATCAATCTAAAACACAACTCGTAATAATATGAATTGACAGACAGATATACTGAAACTTGAAGCAGATAACAGACAAGACATATAAAAACGAGCTTTTTCATGGAGATCAATACAGTAGGTTGGACCAACTTCAGAACTGACTGCAAGAAAAAGATTTCCAAAGTTCTCAAATGGCCTCCAGATTGCGCGTTTTCTACCGCAATATTTTCGGGCAATTTTGTCACAAATTTTCTCTAGGACTTGAACTGGAAACCTTTTTTTAGAAGCCTGTCGTCGTTCTGCATGCATGAGGGGAATAAAGGAATTCAACTTCAGCTCTGCTGCCTCGGTCGCTATAAATTTCTAGGAGGTTTTTGAGAGCAGTAAATGTTGGTGACTAAATTCCGATGGTTGACAGAAGAGCCCGTGGTCAGTCGAAAACAAGTGTGTATTCTTTACTAAAAATGCAATCAATTAATTTTTGAACCAGATATTTAAACTAATTAAATAAATTTGAAAACTCTCACTCAAGTGAATAAAAACAAAGACTAGATACAAGATGTAAGTCATTTGCCTAACTGATATACGAGTACAAGTTAAATTTTCTGTAGGTTGTAGGCAATACACATATCACTGTTTTCCGAGGACGTGACTGTAGAATTTTTTTCGAATTTTCTGTCAAATCCAAACCTCCTCTGCGTAAACGACCCACCACAAGGAGCGGCCACGCAAACGATGGCCACCAGCAACGGTTATTCGAATAACGGCCACTAGTGGCGGCCACGTAAATGACAATCACCATCCCCGGCCACGGGAATGACGGCCACTATCAGCGGCCACATAATTGACGGCCTCTAGCAGTGGCCACGGGCACATAATTAACGGCCACTAGCAGCGGCCACTGCCACATAATTAACGGCCACTAGCAGCGGCCACGCCAAGAATTGCTCCTGATGACACGCCCGGATTTCAAACGCAAATTGACATCGCAGGCAGAGCTCCAAAAACGCTGTCGCTTATCTCCACCAGCATTTCCAGGAGCATTTCCNGGACTGGCCGTGTTAATCAACTTATTCTCCGGCCAACTCCTCGTAGGGATTGGCCGTACCAGCAAAATATCAGCGTGTTGGAAATTATAAAGGAAATAACACTGCTGACCAGGTTTTTATGGTGCACTAGAATTGAATTATGAAACACAAGGTTGAATTTGATTAATTGAGAGCGGAAAATGTGCAATAATAGGCGTCGTGCTTGTAAAAGGTTTTATAATGTCATCGCTTAAGGAAATATAACGTGAATGTGATTGTTTAATATTCTATCTTTATTTGCTAGAACTGTAAAAAACTTTGCTTAAAACTTAATTTAAAGGATCCCTTGGCGATGGAATGAACTATGAGCTATGATGAGTAAGCTATGTTGCACGCATGAATAAACAGCGTATAAATTTGTATGAGAATATTCAGTACCCGAATACTGACCAGCCGAGCTAACCTAGCAGTGCTTCTCAGCCTCCAGGGGGCGTACTATGAAAAATTATTAAGAGTTCCTAACTCCGTCAGTGAGTATATGCCGGTTTTTGAAGCTAAACCCAACGGAGACAGACGAGGAATCATTATTTTCGTGCACTTGAGGTGCTATTATTTAGGCCGTTGCGCGAGGTGCTACTACTGCTACTTGTACTTAGGCCGTTGCGCGTGCTTGAGCCGCTACGTGTACTTAAATCGGTATGTGTACTTAGGCCGCTACGTGTACCTACTAAGACCGCTACGGGTATTTGGTTCGCTATGTGTTCTTAGGCCGTAACGCTTGATAAACCGCCACGTGTACTTGGGCCGCTACATGTACTTATGCCGCTACGAGTACTTCGGCTGCCGCGTGTACATAATTATCCCTCTACCGCCTGACATGAGGAACCGGAGCAATATTGCACAAGCCTACTTCCCAAAAAGAATGCGTTCTAGTGAGCGCAAAATGACTTGCACTGATGGTTGCCGCCACGTACGACAACTTTAAATGTTCTCTGTTGTGTACAAACATCCTCCGGTTTGCTACACTCAATAGTTTGCGTATAATTTAAGTTGAAATTTATGTTGCCGGAGAGTGACATACGGCGGTAGAGGGTTAAGTTAAAAGTTATGTATCAGGAGAGTGACATACGGCGGTAGAGGGTTAAGTTAAAAGTTACGTTCCGGGAGAGTGACATACGGCGGTAGAAGGTTAAGTAAATTTTGCAAGTACGGCCCCTAGGGCGGTCCCACTGATGTAAATGCCGGGGCCCACGGTGCGTTCACTCATTGATGGATGGAGGCTGGAAGATCCAGGGAAGTCTTCGTGAAAATAGAATGTTGCCGAGGCGATGTAAACAAGTTCTTCATCAATCAGAGGCTGGTTGAGAGTAGCTTACAGTGTTGCATGGAACTGTCGCTCCCGTACAGAACTGCTCTGCCACAGACAGAACTGCTCTGCCACAGACAGAACTGCTCTGCCACAAACAGAACTGCTCTGCCACAGACAGAACTGCTCTGCTACAGACCTAACTGCTCTGTCACAGACCTAACTGCTCTGTCACAGACAGAACTGCTCTGCCACAGCAACAAATAGCTGCTGAGAATCCATTAACTTAACCCTACGTATAAATAAATACATGCGTGTTGCCATGGGAACACTGGTCACAATAGGCCAACCTTATCAAATGTTAGATGTGTTTATTTATTTATGTGCCAATAGAATTAATGATTATCGTGGCATTTTTAACTGGATAGCAAAGGGTAAGCGTAAGAGAGACATTGATGACTGATGCAATACTTGAATTTATATTGGTAACTCTGACACTCACTCCACTGTTCCTTCAACTTTAACAAACTTTGATACGAAGTTAACTTCAAACTAACTTTAAATAGCGCAGTGCGGCAGAGTCGTTACATATGTAAAGTTTAAGCAGAGGTAAAGCTGAGTTTAAATTGCTTTTGTATACTATTTGCAGCTCCACTGTTTGGTCCGTATAAGTCCTCATATCGACATAAATATGAATAATCGTTAGTATTGCAAATCTTACTAAACTAAGCTCAGAGTTCCATAGAACCTTATTTAGATTATTGCTATTGTAATGTAATATCAACGAAAATTTATATCAATCGATGCTATCTATCCTCCAGGAGAGTCGGTTATCTCGTTTGATAACATTTTATCTATGCAGAGAAATGCATATGAAGATAAAATGAATAACTAATCTCTTGGATCTTGCAGTATAATTATCACGCGCTCTAGGGAAGGAAACTCAGCGAAAAAATCAGTCACAGTAAATTTTCCCATCAGAAATTTTCCATGAACTTTACATATTAATTTATATGGATGCAATGCTATAACAGGTGAAATGCAATATGAAATCATATAAATTATACTCGTTGCTTCGACAACTATGAGCTCATTTATCTTGAAATTTATATTTTCATATAAATTTCATATCAGTACTATATTATTATATTATATCATAATTCATATTATAATAATAATATAAATTTCATATATATTATTAATATAAATTTCAAAAATTAATAAAATTCATATTAATAAATTTCATATAAATACATATTCTTCAATACCGATTACTTCAATAACATTTAGATATATTGGTATTCTGAATTTCATCATTTCCATCTTTTGTTCGAGAAGCGCTCGTAGATGCAAGCATTAAAAAATGAGCTCTAATTATTCAGCTACTTTGGTTAAGAATAGTAGAATCTCGAGCAAATTTTTTTCTTCACATGAAAAAAAAATTAAACAGTTATTCAATATACAGCAATACGACAAAAAAGTCACATGCGTTGTGTAAGCTAAACAGTATTTGCTAAGCTTTAACAAGTTTCGGCAGGAGCCATAAGACTTACCTTTTATTTTAATGAGATGACATCTTTGACGGAAACTAATCATAACATACGAGTACGAGTGGGAATGCATTGGAAAGTTAAACCATTGATTTGAAATGTCTAGAAAAGATTCCTTAAAATCGGATATTCTTCTTCGTCTCCAATTATTGTCCCTGAAAAAATTATGGACGTGTAAGTTTGCTTATGGGAAAGTTCTACTAGACGTCCAATAGATAAAGTCTGCTTGACATTAAATGGGAATAAATTCTGCTAAATTCTGCTATAAGATGGTCACGCAAATAGCGTAATCGGAAGACTGTTTTCATGGGTAGTTTGGGTAGCCATTATTCTATTGTATCAAATAGGTTATTATTTGATGATAGATAATCATGATTAAAGTCCACAGTATCATTTTCTTACTATTGTGTACATACTCGTATTCTACGCAAATTATATTTGTAAAAATCTAAGTTTAAATTTAGTTTATTATTCTAGGGTAAAATAAAGGAGTGTAGATATGTATTACTCTGGACTATAAGCAAAAATTTGTTCTAATTAACATTTTCCCGAAAAATGCAGTTCGAAACACATGCATAGAACTTGCCGTAAGGATTTCCAAATGCATTCTTCTCACAATTCTTGTGGAGAAACCCAAGTCTTCCCGCAGCCACAGAAATGTTATCGAAAGGACATCAGAGCTTTGACAGAAAATATTGGTGCTACTTCGCATTTCAGTTCACATTCTAGTCTCAAAAATTGGGCTTCCGATACGGACCAAATCTCTGGAAAATATTGCCAAGCACTCCACTATTGGATCAGCCATTGTTCAATGAACACAGGTTCGAGCGTGACATTTGACGGGGAAAAGTGGAAATCTGGCAACGGGTGGCCACGCAATCATAGCGATTGCAACTTTCAATTGGAAGCCGAAATTGCAGGTTTTTCCTGGCAATTTTGCAAGTTTTTCCTGGCAGGTTTTTCCTGGAATTAGAATAATAGTGCTGTGCTTCTAATATATAATGATGTTTAATTTTTTTGTAGCTATACTTTTTGTATCTTTAATGGGAAACTAAGGCTGCCAGAAAGCTAGTAATTATTTCCATCGAAAAAATTGTTTGCAATTTTGAATTTATATTTGCCGCGTTACTTCGTGATTTATAACAGAAGTTGAGTCTCTAGTCAATCATCTGAAGAGTGATATAAAAAATTAAACATTGCGGCCGCTTGAGTGAGAATGTTCTGTGAAAATCTAGCCCAAATTTGGTTTTCGCGATCCAGACGCACTAAAAAAAGTTTTGACACAAAAATTCAAGTTATTTAAGAAAAATTAATTCTATATTATTACCCAGAAAAATTATGCAGAAATTCCCAGTAATACAATATAGAGACAGAACGGTCAGAAGATCAACTAAAAATTGTATCATATACTTTTGTTTCTGAATTGACAGAATAAGTAATATTAAATAGACCCTGGCCGTCTAATACGATGGTAACACGTCTGGTCTGACGTGACCATATATGGCAGATTAGTCGTTTTCGAACAGCCACCTGAACTGTCTCATTTATGCCTGATAGACAGGAGCGACTGGTCAAAGTTCCAGGTGCTACCTTTAGCTCTAGAATCTTAATCTAAGTGAATATACAACGATGTTTAGCTGTGAATATTGATTTATGTTAGTACGCATTTATAGTTTTTGCGGATATTGAAGCGGATGCACAGTAATTTGACGGTAGCAGCACCATGCAACGTTGATCATGCTGTTAGGGACCGCCTGCAGAAATAATAATTTTATCGATAGTTTGGTTACGTGTTTGTCATTTTGTTTCTGAGTTACTATTACGTGACCTCGTTTAGACCCGCCCTGTAACTTGTCATTGCTATGTGATCCACCACAGAGGTTAGTACTTGCATTATTTATCGTGTTGATCTTCGTGTTGATATAGTGGTGGCTTTTTTGGTGATATTCAATATTATTTATATTAGTTTCATTTATGTGTTATATTCATTTGTTAGAGTTCCGTTAATTCAAGTCCTTAATTTGTATTTATTTGTGTTTTTTCAGCGGGGCTCCGAACCTAGGATTCTTAAGAATTTAAAGGCAAGGGCTAGAAAGATACACGGTTTATAGTTTTGTTTTCTTGTATTTATCGTTCTTTTGTTATTATAGTTCTTAACTTATCAGTGTTTATTCATCCTTTTTTATTTGCGATCATTGGCCAAGTGTTCGGGGTCAGATGATGTTTATTTATTGATTAGTCCCCAACAATGCGCTATAACGTATAACTAAAATGTAATTACTTATGTCCTCCCACAGCTTCACAATCCTCAACTCCTGTGAGGGTGCGCAGTCCTTAGTTTTTACCAGTTCAGAACCCAGGCTTTAGGTTCAACCCTTCGCCGTTATTTGAGCCAGATTTCTATTAAAGTAAATATTGAGTTGAATACACTAAATACACCAATCATCAGTTCTCTCCTACTAGCAAGTAATTTAGGGCTTTTCGCTAAAACTTATTGGATTAATATACCTTATTTAGGGTTTCCTTATAATTATCTGTACCTTAATTTTTGCAAACCGTTTCTTATTTAATTATTTGCGGAAGATGTCTATCATGGTGTATAAATTACCATACGGACTAGAGTATTCTTCGAAACTTATTCAGGATGATTTCCCGATACTCGCATGCGGTCAATTCACGAGAGCGCCCAAGAGACTAATCCAGAACTTAAGATGATACTCCGTCCAATTCGATATTAAATGTGGTTCAGTTTCTCACACCTTCCTTGATAGTCATTAACTTCGTCCCTAAATCTTATGACAAAAAGTCACGACCAACGTCGCCATCATTCATTAAGTAATTATGAACATAACACAACCTTGATACCTTTATTTCACGTTTAAGCAAGCCACGTTGCGAGCTGGAAACAAGTTAGACGAAATTGACGTCTTTGATGGCTTGATGGAAACTAACCTTCATTGCCGCAGTGCCGCTGCAATTGGTGAGCCAAGGCACGTCTGTGGCTCATCGGGCTGGGTTGAGGCTAGAGTCAAGAAACTTAGAGCCTCATTTAGCGAGCGTTGATTAGTTCCGACGAACAAACATCTTCGGGCAAGTCTTGCAGTCGAGAGTATAATTAAATTCCAAGATCTGCGCTCGTAAAATGAGGGATTAGTTCATGGCGCATGAGGACTAGATAATTTTAACTTTGATTTAAAGTTTATTCGTCTGAACTTTTGTTTTGGCAAAGTTTGTGAGTTCTGACCCACAATTAATTCGTGCCTTTATTGAAGCTGCAACCTAAATACAGCATCGAGGCTTGCAAAAAAATTTTCTAGATTTTGGCAGCAATTAAAATAAGTATTTGTATGCAATTATATATTTTTACCGACAAATTTTACGATCTACATAAATTGCCTTTTTTAATAAATAAAAATGTTAATCTGAGATAAAAAGCAACTTAAATATTAGTAGTAATAACCGTAGACTAATTTACGTATGTTACATATACAGTATATCCTCGTAAGTACATATATACCTTAGCCCCAAGGTAACACGTACCCATGAATGAATCTTTAACACTATTAGTAATAATAATTGCTTTCTAGTATGTAAGAAACTAAAGTGGTGAATAGGACATACCGTTCAATAGCATCTATTGCTTCCACAACACCTAAAATCCTAACTCATGGTCCTCCTCACATAAGGTAATAATTTCAAGACATTCCAGCGCCGCTATCAGTGTCATAACTTCAGGAGTTATTGCATTGCAATCTGTGTCTCGAATGCAGGCTTGCACGCCAGAAATGCTGCTGCAGAGAACTTGACGCACGCGTTGTCTCTGCCAATAATTTGGAAGCAAAGTTTAAATTAGTTCATTACCTTGAGGATATGCAGGGGTTTGTACGACTCGAACATAGGAATACATTTTAATTCATATAATTTCACTCATTAGTTAATTAAGAAACTAAATGGAGGAATTTATTTAATTGTGCAATTCATTTACGGAGTTTAGAATCGTGATACCGAAGGGTGTCTACAACTGATCAATGGTTAACAATATTGTGGAAGCTCATGCATGCGATGACAGAACATATAATGAAAAGGATATGTGCTTCGTTTCGCGTAAAATAAGTTCTCCAATCTTACAGAAGTACAATGAATTTCTCATTTAATTTTCGAATATTAAAAAAAATAATTTTTCAATTTTTTAATATATAAAATTTTTTAATATATGATTTTTTTTCAAAATTATTTATTTTATAATTTGATTCATGCATTGCCTCTGACTTCACACAAGTGTGCAAATTTTCAGATCAATTTGACAGGTAAAAGTGTGTCATATATCAGTTATAAGATTTTTAGCTGACAAAATTGTTTTTTAAATTTTTTTAATACAGAAATTTTTTGTAATTTTTAAAATCATTTATTTTGACATTAATATTTTGATTCATGCATTGTCTCCAACTTTACACAAATGTGCAAAATCTCAGATCGAGAGGATAGGTAGAAGTGTGTTAAATTTCGATTACAAGATTTGTAGCAGACAAACAAACAAACAAACAACAAGAAGTGAAGTTAAAGAGAAGTGTTGTAATAATAAAAATACACGTGTTTTGTGATAGCGCTAGAGGCGGCAATATTCAAAAACCAAAACCGCAAATTAAATTAAATACTCTATCCTTACCAAATTAAATGAAGATTTTTAAATTATGCTTATCTGTTAAATACGGACGTGGAAATGAAAAATAAAAACTCCAATTGCTCGTACATATTATATTGACCATTAAGAGCTTTATTTTCAATTGAAGAGCTACTATTTATCTTCTAAGAACAATTAGAGCCAGTTGAATATAGAGTCATTTGTAGACGAATAAGAAAATTCCGAAATAAATCAATGAAAAGCAATATGGAAATAAGTGATTTTCTTGATAAATGTCTAAATTCAAATCTAGGCAATAAGCAATAAATTACTTCATTTTATGCTAGAACATTTTTTTAATTGCAGACATTTCCAGGTAATCCGATTGATTTATTCTATGTTAATAATGGATATTATTCATACTCCCTTCTAAAAAATTGCTTGATTTTCTAAATTTTTCTGCAGTTTCCCACGAGGTTTTATTATTTATCTGAAAATTAAATATGTTGGAAAAATATATAAAATTTTACAAAAATGTGGACCTTCCGAAAAAATGCGATAAAGTTGTACGTGACAAACTTTTGACTGGCAAGACAAAATCGCTCGTGTAAAGTCACCTAAATTTACACTGATACTGTGTGTTGCGATCGGTTCTCCAAATTATTACTCTCCGACGTTAGTCTAACAGGTCCAAAATAGAAGATTAATAAGATGAATCCCCGCTAAAGATGGCGTCGGGAGAAACCTGCCGGAAAATTGTCTCGAATTCCTCGCTTTAAATTATTTCATGTGTTCTATTTTCGCAATCTCTGGACAAGTTATTGCTTCCTGTGTTATTTCACAGCAAGTGATTTCATCTCGAGCTGCTGAATCTCGAGGCAAAAATATCGTTGTAGAAAAATACTAAAATTTCATATGTTTGGAGCAAAAGGGTATACAGGAATTACGTGTTAATTAATGTTAACAAAAATATTAGTGTACCTTAAATTGATTAAGCAGTAGACATTTATCTCATGCTATAAATACTGGCTTACTGAAGTACTATGAATAGAAAAACAAATTGAGAAATTGTCATTTCAATTTTTTTAACCAAATTAAAGTAAACAAGTGATATGTCTGAAATTTGGTAAAATACACACAGGCTAGCCGGCGTTAACCGGGATTGATTATCCTGTCATTTTAAACCAAGTTCCCAGTATTAAAAATGAAGTACTCCCATCAGAGCCCCGTTTTATAAAATTAAACTTACATTCATCATATATAATAAACGGTGGAAAAGTAGAAATCAGTTTACTAGAAATAGTGCAATGGAAGAAGGTGCAAATGAGAAACCTAGAACACGAAGCCAGCGTCAGAAATCTCGAAAATTCTAATGCGACTTTCATTTGAGGATTGGAAGGCTCGTTGCCGATATCTGACATGAGATGGAGTGAACAGTAATGGCTGCAGACCGAGACATTCTGCCATGACCGTAGCAACGCTAGGGTCTTAAATCACGCGGTAAGTGGAACAGCTCCAAAGAATTTAGTTTGGGAGTTTGGTGTCATTTCTGAATTTTTTAACAAGTAAAAGTGCTTGGAAATCTCTGCAAGAATAAGAAATGTGAAATGGGTTTTGAGTTAAATAGAACAAGAGCTTGAAACGCGGTATCATGTGACTAAAATTTTAACAACAATGTTAAATTAACACCTATTAAAACATTAAGTAATTTATTAATAGAAAATAAAGCCCCGAAATATTCATACAACTTTCGAGTGAAAATTCAATTTAAAAACCCTCTTATAGCAATTGATTTGTAAGTCACCAGAAACTCATAAGAATATTTTGCGCAATAAAATTTATCGGCTTTATCAATTCATTAGCAAACAAGGGGGAGACTTGAGGAAATGTCATTCGAATCGCTATAATGCAAAGCAAATCCAGAGAAACATTGTTTCATGAACTTATTTATCAATTCCGAACTTAGGAATTTGTCGACATCATGCACTCCGAAAATTTTTGCACATCAAATAAAGCATTTTATTGCAAATTAAAGAATGTTGATTCTATGATTATGACGCAACCTCATGGCAGGAGTAGCTAATGTGCGAATCAAATAATATTTTGCTGTCGGGGATTCCGAGTTTTTTTTAGAATTATCATCATCAGAATATTATTAATAATAAGATTGAGAAAATTTATTAAACGATTTCTTTTTACCATGAACTTTTCGAATAAAGTAGGAAAATGTATTGGATGTTATTTTAAGATATATTCAACGAATCAGAGATTAAATGTGCAATCGTATTGATTATTACTAATAAAAAAGACAAAAAATGAAAATAATTTCAAAGAAAAAATCAGAGGTTGGGTTGTAAATTTTGTACAAAATGCCATCCAGTAAGAAAATAAAATTCCATTCAATTTGCCTCATTGCCGAACAGAAACCTGAATTTTTCCAATAACAGTTTTACCAACAAATATTTTCGTTTTTTGGAACGAAAATATTTCGCGTTGTAGCAAGAAACTAGTTACAGAATGACAGGGAGCTTAGTTTTTGATAATTTTTCCACGCGTTAAACATTCAACATAATAACTATAATTATTATATATCACCGTGAAACCTTTTATTTATCATCGTAAATACCACCTATATAATTACTTGTCTTCATGACGAAGCAAGACAAGCTTCGTTCAGCAAATGAAAGAGCGCCTCCAGTTGCATTGTTGGCTCTAGTGCAAATATGCTGCACAAATGTCCGTCGTCGATTTCTTTTCACACCACAAATATTGGCCGCGCAGTTAACGGAGTTTATCTTCTCGACTTTCGCTCGAGACTCGCACAACTATGAGCTTTAAAAATAGATATTTAATAACGAAATTAACTGTTATAGCTAATTCAAACTAAAATTGTAACAGTGTTATTCTATTGTATTTTGCACCGAAACGATACATGTTATTTACACAATAAATTCATTTCATTAATACGACTTTAACAATGCATCGGAATTCAATTATTCATCTTTTAATCTATTAATTATTAATTATTTAGTTCTCATCTAAATTCTTTCTGCTATTCTCATCATGTACCCTCGAAGTAAACTAAAACGGATTTAATCTGGTATAGATTTTTTCAGAAACCTCAAAGAGCGAAAATTTATCATCGGATCTTGAATAATTTTATCGCATTGATCTATGCCAAGAAGAGAGGTGAAAGAAAGTGAGCTATAAAATAAAAATTTTGTTTACATTTATTGTCTCATCTTTTGCTGTACGATCAAGTGTAATGATAGACTATAAAATGAACACATTTGAAGTTCCCTTTGTATTTTTCGCTGATGTTTCCAATAGAGCACGATAAAAAATGTGTTATAGAAGATTGAACATGAATATTTTTAGTATAAACTTTGACTCACTTCCATATTATGAAAATTGATAAGAAGAGAAGAATTCACAGACAGATTGAATACGACTTTCATTTTTCAAATGCAGTTTAATTTTACTACCGTTGCTCAACATTGAGCACGATAACAAGAAGCCACTGAGGATAGGAGACCACGATTTGCTGGAGGAAAGTGAGGCCTCAGATAAATGTAAGTAGTTTGCGTCGGGCTGTGAGTGCAGAATTTATCAGTTTAATGAGGCAGCGTAAAGGCACTATGCGCTGTTCGCCGATCATTTACTAGACCCTAAAAGTTTTATCCTTATCGTCTGTCTTGCATCGGCTGCTTCCACGTGAGACTATCGTTATTTATTCGCATACAAGAAATAGTCGATAAATCACCTAAAAAGTTTTTCGCAAAAAAGCTCGAGCGCGTGTCGTAGTTCTTCGTCATGAAGTGTAGAAGTCGCGTGCCGTAGATTCAACATCGGATGCAAATTGCAAAAGAAATGGATCAAAAACTTTATATAAGAAACTTCGCATCGTTTTCCGCACGAATAATCTTCATTATTACAATCAACACTCGTGAACCAGGAGCAGTTCTCGACCTCTAGCTACGCTTTGGCATAGAAAAATTTTCCGGGGTATTTTCTCAGTCAAATTTCCATGAATAACGACAATAAACTTGCTACGTGCGTGGCGAGCCAAAAAACAATTTTCAGTGGTAAATATTCAAATATTCTGAGACGAACTGTTGACAAACTCTTAGGGGTAAATTTATTATCTAGTCTAATGCATGTCAGGTTAGAACGCAATTAATAAACGCAATTAAAAGTTACCGAATTTCGTAACTGCTCGTAATTTGGAATACTGAGGTTGTGTAATAAAAATCATTCTATGAGTATGTTTAACAAAATGAATTATTCAAGTACTACTGAACATTTTTGATGTGACTAATACGAGCAGATTTATGGTTATTTTTTGATGACATTTTGTTACCACTTTGCGAGTATTAACGAAAATAAACACAACCGCAATAGCAATCAATTGACGATACAATAAATTGACAACAAATAAAAATAAATACTGTGGAGAGGAAAGTAAACCACACTTATTTCCCCAACCAATGTGAAAATTTTGCCGAATACCTTCTGCCTTGGACACTTGCCAAGATAAATGTTTGATACAAGTGTGTATGCGTTAGGTGAATCAATTTAGCAGAATCTCAAGAATCATGAATTTATTTTAACATTTATTGGATGATTAATCTGATTTATCACATTTCCTTAGGCTTAACTTTAATTAAGTGAAATAGTTCGCACGAAAATCTATTTCAATAATGTTTTATGTAGATATTTAATTTGGTGATTAACTGTGATTTAATTAATGATTTAATTAATTAAATCACAGTTATTGTAAACCCCTGGGCTCAAGTGAATTTTCGACACACGTTTTTCAAAAGGGGTTATTCAGAATCTGGGGACAAGACGTATTTTTTTCTGTAAGATTAATACAGTAAATAAACTTTCTACATTATAATTTGAAAATTATGATGCAGAATATTAACAAATAATCAAATAAGTCAAAAAATTTAGTGCAAGTTGTTGGCAAACTATTTTTGTTAAATAATAATGAACAAATAAGTTGGAGCGTAAACTAACTTACCGAAGTATTTAGCTCCTAAAGCATGTAGAATTGGAAGCAAGATATGGACAGACAGGTAAACTTCGGTGCCAGTCAAAAAGGCGACTAAAGGTCTGAACAAAAATATTACAGGAAGCATCTCTATGAAATTTCGATTAGATTTATTTAGGAGTTAAAAAATATTATTGGCAAAAGGACTATTTAGAAGATCCTTCGTAGGCTGGCAATACTTCCTGAATAATTCCGGTCTGGAATTATTCAGCCACAATTTCGAGCTTCAATTGTTGAAAATTTAAGCTAGGCAATTTCGACTGCCCGATGCTGTGATAGTTCTAGTCACAAACGCAGCAAGGCTGGAGTCTGCATTGACTTTATAGAGCTGGTGTTCAGGAGCATCGATGATTTGAAGCGACAGAGTCCATTAGCTCTTAAGCCTTGAAGCCTAGAATTGAGTCTAGCATAGATAGGAGTCTACGAACGCTCGTCTTGAATGCGGTCTACGAACGCTTGTTCTGAATGCGGTCTATGAACTCTTGTTCTGAATGCGGTCTATGAAAGCTCGCCTAGAAAGGAGTCTACGAACGCTCACCGTGAATGCGGTCCACGAACGCTCACCGTGAATGAAGTTTACGAGCGCTCATCTTGAATGAAATGTACGAACGCAGGTCTTGAACGTAGTTTACGAACACTCGCCTAGAATGAAGTCTACGAACGCCCGCCTTGAATGGAATCTACGAACGTTTACCTTGAACGTAGTCTACAACGCTCGCCTCAAATATTGTCAACGAACGCTCTCCTTTGATTGGCCCGCCTTGAATGAAGTCTACGAACACTTACTTTGAATGGAGTCTACGAACGCTCGCCTAGAACGTAGTCTACGAACGCTCTTCTTGAATATAGTCAACGAACGCTCTCCTTGGGTTGGCCCGCCTTGAATGGAGTTTACGAATGCTTACTTTGAATGGACTCTACGAACGCTCGCCTAGAACATAGTCTACGAACGTTCACCTTGTCAACGAACGCTGGCCTAGAACGTAGTCTACGAACGTTCGCCTTGAATAAAGTCAACGAACGCTCACTTTGAATGAAGTCTACGAACGCTTTGAGATAGGCAGCCTCGAGGGCAAGTTGTCCTCAATTAACAGCAGGCGCTGGGAAGTAAAGTCGAAAGGCAACTACGGAGAATTGCATTGCGTCTGAAGAGACTTAATTTACAAATTGGATTATCGCACCTAATGAGCTCTTCAGAAATTCACTGGCTTAGTCAGGTCGAGAAGAAATCAAACACAGATCAGCGGGAATGAGACCAATGTTATTAATAAGTACAGGAAATCTTCAAAAAACTTTAATGAGGGAAGTTCGCAGAGGGTATTTGATAATATTCTCAATTATTTGAGCGATAAAATTAAATATATTTTCTGAGGAGTGTTTTGAAAATCGGTACAGGAACAGCAAAATTACTCGACGTGAAGTTAACTTCAAATTTCTCGCCGTACCACATCCACTCCTAATCAAAAAATTTCGCCTTGTCCTCAGAGGTAATTTTTCATAAAAGTTAAGCTCAATTATGAAATCCTTGATATGGATTATACAAAACTTCATCGAGAGAAGAAAGCTGTGGAGGAGTAAGAAGGGGGGCGTGCAAGAGACGATGGGATGTGATTCATCCAAGTTGGAGATATCTCGAGAAGTTAACATCATTTACAGAGCCCTAGACGCTCCTCTAACAAGTTCTTTAAGAATAAACCGCCATGACGAAAGAGAGAGGGGAAGGGAGTTGGAAGGAGAGGGAAGGAGTCACCGCCATAACAACAGAGAAGTTTACGCGGGGCCGATGGAATGAGACCAAACGGCCTTTGAGTGGCGAGAACTTTTCCAATTGAAAAGCGACGCCCAAATTAAGACAGTTTAGACAGCAGCTGAGTCCCAAGGTTACATTGAATTTTTCATCTCTTGGAGTGGAGCCAACCGAAGTTGGTTGCTCGAGGCGACCTCTTCCATGCATGTTAATATCACGCCAGGCATTTCTGAAGGTCGCTGGTAACAGTGCGCTCAAGTGGGCACTTGTCAAACATCTCTTACAAGATTAATTTATGTAATAGGCAAGAATATCCCAATATCTGTTGAGTACACGAGTATTAAGTCCTAAATGAACAATCAAATCATGAAAAGTTTTCTGTACATTTTTGAGGGGGGATAATGAAAAAAAAAAATGAAAAACTAGCCCTGTTGTGCAGCAAAAGATCATCTGTTGATTTTATAAGCTATTTATACAAAGGACCTTTTTAGCGCATTTTCTCATTTATGGAAAAAAGGCACTATTGTTCTCGTCATGTCCGTCCGTCTGTCCGTGACTTCACGTTTCGTCGACAAGAAAATGCGCTCTCTGTCACTCACTGCAGTGAGTACTAAGTTATAATTTTAAAGTTATTTTCTTTACTCTATATCTTTTTAATATAACCTAAAATATTAAAGAAATGTAGTATTCAAGTTGGTCATGGCTGTTTTGGA
This sequence comes from Hyalella azteca, assembly GCF_000764305.2. Taxonomy (NCBI): domain Eukaryota; kingdom Metazoa; phylum Arthropoda; class Malacostraca; order Amphipoda; family Hyalellidae; genus Hyalella; species Hyalella azteca. Next base: position 40,244 of record NW_025947406.1, on the reverse strand, counting down.
TCTTATGACAACAATCGTATCTGATTTATCTGATGATAATTATGCATGAAAGGCAATTTATTTTAATCATCATAATTATCGCATATAAAACACATTTCAACTCATTAATTATAAGATAAATTGTATTTCCTGACGTACTTCAAAATATCCTCAACCATTAGCCTATCCATTCTCTTGACAAAACCATTAATACAGCACGAAATTTTATCCCGATGATTTCTGTGAAACATAAATCCTGAGACATAAATCCCGAGACATAAATCGATCTATTAGAAAAAAGTTTAAGCCAAAGTTTGAGGCGGAATATCAAGAAGGAAAGATATAGAAAGATTCTCTGTCTTATTCCGAAGAGTTTCATCTGCGTAGGTAAGCTGATGGCCATTTATGGGTTTATGGGCGTGACGAACTGCCATCAGAAGAACTTCTAAGCGCGACAGCCATAAATGGACGGAACATGGAACGATTTCCCAGGACTTACCGACAATAAATCCGGCTGAAAGATTTTTTTCATGTTATGTGTGTTTTCCATTGGAAAAATGTGAATTGGCATTTTGGAAACTAGTTATGTGGTTCACAATTGATTAATATAATTTTAACATATTTCCATATATACGCCATTTAGTCGATATTTTTTGTCGTCACATATTAAGTTTTTGTTGTTTCATATCTGATAAATGCTGATAAATGCTGATAAATGCTGATAAATGCTGATAAATGCTGATATATGCTGATGAATACTGATAAATGCACGGTGTTGGGGTGCTGATGACCGAGCTAAATAGCCCGCAGACTTTCAAGCTTTCAAGCACTATTTCCCAGGGAGGAAGCAATAGAAATAAATCGGGCATGATGTATAGGGCGTTAGTGTTAAATATTTGCATAAATTAACACTGACCATTAAAGTTAGCTCGTTGTTTGAGGTACTCCTACCGGAACTTTATAAACCAATTGTGGTTAATACTAATTTTCATCGAATCGAGCAAATTTTTTGCGGGTATCTCCACTCCAGCGCTCACAATTACATTAAAACGTAAATAATTGACACTGCACGTTCACACTTTTCATTGCACCGATCGCACTGCAACGTTCACACATTACATTGCACGGTTCACACTTATCACTGCAACTTTTACCCTTTTCATTGCTACTTTCACAATTCTATCATTTAAGAGAGCTGACTCTGATGTACGTTTCTGGAGAATTTAAGAGCGAATAAATTCCGTATCGTGACAAAATTGAAAACATTATAATATTATTGCCAGGATGCAACACAAACTATTCTACTGTGAGTTTTGACTCTCAGCTGTTACAATTTTTTTTCAAAAATTCTTCGAGATGATTAACTTTAAGTAGAAACGATAGCCATATTACGAAACGTCATTAATGTTCAATATTAAATATCAGTGAATTTAGTATAACATAATTTAAATATGTAACGGGAAGCTACCAAAGTGAAATTCAGATCATCTGCAACTAAAAAGATTTAAGTATTAATATCGTAAATGAATACAGTCGCTGTGCAATAACGCTCTATTCGCTCGCACTCTATTCAAGCTAACATTTTTTAAAAACACTTAGTCGTTCGTAGTCGGACATTCATCCGGTCCGGCTCGGACCCCTTTGATTAGCTTTCGTCCAATTTCAGTCAATTGAGTAAACGAGTTTACTATGGACGCTCTGGCAGAGATTTCGCAGTCAGGATTTGAGGTTTAATTTCCATTAGTACTGAATGATTCTTCTAATCTCTTACGTCATGTAAACTGTGGATTCAAATTCCGTTTCCTTATTAGTATACGAACATTTATTCCGCAAAAATTGAATATTAATTTTAATCCTTTACATTGGGTTCAACGGATATTGAATAATATTTGTATTCATATGATCTGAAATTGTTTATATTAGACATGCGTTTCTCATGAGCAAAAGCATAAATTACACTTTGCAAAGAGCGTGAGGAAGGTGATATATTTTCACCCGTGATTTTGGTGACAAAATCGTCGGGTGTGTCCGGACTCTGAATCTTACCGACAGATGAAGCCGTCAGTTCCGGATAAATGACCAACCTGAACGTCGCACATTCTGACTTTTCTCGCAGGTCTGCCTTCGCTGTCACAGTGAATCATTCTGGAATAACTCGATGCACCTCTCCACAAAAATATTGGTAGTTTTAAATAAACTTCCATCAACAAAAGCTTTTAAACTTAAACTATTCGGCTGTGTATTTCTGATATTCAACTAAAAGTTAATTCGATCGCAGTTTTGATATGTTAAAATCGAGAATAAAGCATATTTTATAATGAACGGTATGACTGAATAACATCAGGGAATTACCACGATCTACGATTTAATAATATCAAAGAGTTGGTGCTGAAAAAACAGAAAGTATAACTTAGTCCCTGGTAAAAACCACGCGTCTTGACACTAATTTCGTTGGAACACATTCGCATAACAAACATAATATAATTTAATTCGAGCGCAGACGGTTCTGATGACTCAAATATAGCTTGGCATCTCAGAGCCCACTTCCAAAGCCTGGCTCTACAAATCCGATTACGAAACTTTCTTTATGACTAATAACACCAAGCCCAGGATGACGCTTCAAAGCGAGAGTACTAGAAAAAATATAACTCAGTACTCACTGCAATGAGTGACAGAGAGCGCATTTTCTCGTCGACGAAAACTTGAGGTCACGGACGGACGGTCAGACGGACGGACAGACGGATAGACCGACGGACATGGCGAGCACAATAGTGCATTTATTCCATAAATGAGGAAATGCGCTAAAAATGCACGTGTTTTGTGATAACGCTAGAGGCGGCAATATTCTAAAACCGCAAATTAAATTAAATACTCTATCTTGATCAAAGTAATTGAAAATTACTACATTTTGCCTAGCTGTTAAATCCGGACGTGGAAATGGGAAAGAAAAACTTCAATTACTCGTAGATATTATATTGACCATTGAGTGCTTTATTTTCAATAAGGAGCTACTATTTATCTTCTGAGAACAATTAGGGCCAGTTGAATATAGTTATTTGTAGACGAATAAGAAAATTCCGAGGTAAATAAATTAAAAACAATATGGAAATAATTGATTATATCGATAAATGTCTAAATTAAAATTTATTCGTAGATTTCTAAGAAGTAAATTACTTCATTTTATGTTAGAACATTTTTTAATTGCAGACATGTCCAGGTAATCCGATTGATTTATTCTATTTTAATAATTAATATTATTTATACCTTCTTCAAAAAAATTGCTTGATTTGCTCAATTTTTTCTTCAGTTTCCCATGAGGTTTTAATAATTATCTGAAAATTACATACGTTGGAAAAATATATAAAACTTTACAAAAATAAATAACTTTCGAAAAAATGCGATAAAGTTTTCCGTGACAAACTTTTGACTTGCAAGACAAAATCGCTCGTGTAAAGTCACATAAATTTACACTGTTACTGTGTGTTGCGATCGGTTCTCCAAATTATTACTTTCCGACGTTAGTCGACCAGGTCCAAAAGTAGAAGATTAATAAGATGAATCCCCGCTAAAGATGGCGTCAGGATAAACCTACCGGAAAATTGTCTCGAATTCCTCGCTTTAAATTATTTCATGTGTTCTATTTTCGCAATCTGGGGGCAAGTTATTGCTTCCAGTGTTATTTCACAGCAAGTGATTTCATCTCGAGCTACTGAATCTCGAGGCAAAAATATCGTGGTAGAAAAATACCAAAATTTCATATGTTTGGAGCAAAAGGGTATACAAGAATTACGTGTTCATTAATGCCAACGAAAATATTAACGTTCCTTAAATTGATCAAGCAGTAGACATTTATCTCATGCTAAAAATACAGGCTTACTGAAATACTATGAATAGAAGAACAAATTAAGAAATTTTAATTTCAATTTTTTGAACAAAATTAAAGTAATCAAGTAATGTTTAAAATTAGGTAACATACACACAGGCTAGCCGGCATTAACCGGGATTGCTTATCTTGTCATTCCAAGCCAAGTTCCTAGTATTAAAAATGAAGTACTCCCATCAGAGCCCCGTTTTATAAAATTATATTTAAATTTATGATATATAATAAACGGCGGAAAAGCAGAAATAAGTTTACTAGAAATAACTCAATGGAAGAAGGTGCAAATGCGAAATCCAGAACACGAAGCCAGCGTCAGAAATCTCTGCAATTCTAATGCGACTTTCATTTGAGGATTGGAAGGCTCGTTGCCGATATCTGACATGAGATGGAGTGAACAGTAATGGCTGCAGACCGAGACATTCTGCCATGACCGTAGCAACGCTGGGGTCTTAAATCACGCGGTACGTGGAACAGCTCCAAAGAATTTAGTTTGGAAGTTTGGTGTCATTTCAGAATTTTTTAACAAGTAAGAGTACTTGGAAATCTCCGCAAGAATAATAAATGTGAAATGGGATTTGAGTTAAATAAAACAAGAGCTTAAAACGCGGTATCATGCGACTAAAATGATAACAACGATGTTAAATTAACACCTATTAAAACATTAAGTAATTTATTAATAGAAAATTAAACTCCGAAATATTAAAACTAATTTCGAGTGAAAATTTAATTTTATAAACCCTCTTATAGCAATTGATTTGTAAGTCACCGGAAACTCATAATAATATTTTAAATAATAAAATTTATCGGCTTTATCAGCAAACAAGGGGGAGACTTAAGGAAATGTTAATCGAATCGTTATAATGCAAAGCAAATTCAGAGTCACATTGTTTCATGAACTTATTTATCAATTCTGAACCTAGGAATTTAGCGACATCATGCACTCCGGAGATTTTTGCACATCAAATAAAACATTTTATTGCAAATTAAAGAATGTTGATTCCATGAACATTGCGCAGCCCCATGGCAGAAGTAGCTAATGTACGAATCAAATTATATTTTGCTGTCAGGGATTCCAAGTTATTTTTTTATAATTATCATCATCAGAATGTTAATATTAATAAGATTTACAAAATTTATAAAACGGTTTCTTTTTACTATTAACTTTTCGAATAAAGTAGGAAAATGTAGTGGATGTTATTTTAAGATTTATTCAACGAATCATAGATTGAATGTTCAATCGCATTGATTAATACTAATAAAAAGGACAAAATTTTTGAACATGATTTCAAATAAAAAATTATAGGCTGGGTTATAAATTTAGTACAAAATGCTATCCAAAAATAAAATGAAATTCCGTTAAACTTGCCTCATTACCGAACAGAAACCTGAATTTTTCCAGCAACATTTTTACCGAAAAATATTTTCGTTCTTTCGAACGAAAATTTTTCGCGTTGTAGCAAGAAACTAGATACAGAATGACAGGGAGCTTAGATTTTGATCATTTTTCCACGCGTCAAACATTAAACATAATAACTATAATTATTATATATAACCATGAAACCCTGTATTTATCATCGTAAATACCACCTATATAATTACTTGTCTTCAAGGCGAAGCAAGACAAGCTTTGTCCAGCAAATGAAAGAGCGCCTCCAGTTGCATTGTTGGCTCTAGTGCAAATATGCTGCACAAATGTCCGTCGTCGATTTCTTTTCAGCCCACAAATATTGGCCGCGCAGTTAACGAAGATTATCTTCTCGACTTTCGCTTGAGACTCGCACTACTTTGAGCTTTAAAAATAGATATTTAATAACGGAATTAACTGTTAGCTAATTCAGACCAAAACTGTAACAGTGTTATTCTATTGTGTTTTGCACCGAAACGATACATGTTATTTACACAATAAATTCATTTCATTAATACGGCTTTAACAATGCATCAGAATTCAATTATTTATCTTTAATTATTTAGTTTTCATCTAAATTCTTTCTGCTATTCTCATCATGTACCCTCGAAGTAAACTAAAATGGCTCTGATCCGGAATTGATTTTTTCAGAAACCTCAAAGAGCGAAAATTTATCATCGGATCTTGAATAATTTTATCGCATTGATCTATGCCAAGAAGAGAGGTGCTGTTCGCCGATCCTTACTAGACCTTAAAAGTTTTATCCTTATCGTCTGTCTCGCATTGGCTGCTTTCACGTGAGACTCTATTGTTATTTATTCGCATGCAAGAAATAATCTATAAATCACCTAAAAAGTTTTTCGCCAAAAGCTCGAGCTCGTGTCGTAGTTCGTATGTCATAAATTAGAAGTGGTGGTGTGTCGTAGATTTAACATCGGATGCAAATTGCAAAAGAAATGGATCTAAAACTTAATATAAGAAACTTTGCAGCGTTTTCCGCATGAAAATTCTTCATTATTACAATCAACACTCGTGAACCAGGAGCAGTTCTTAACCTATAAGCTACGCTTTGGCCTAGAAAAAATGTTCGGGGTATTTTCTCAGTCAAATATCCACGCATAACAATAAACTGGCTACGTGTGTGGCGAGCGAAAAAACAATTTTCAGTGGTAAATATTTTGAGATGATCTGTAGACAAACTCTTAGGGGTAAATTTATTATCTAGTCCACTGCATGTCAGGCGGCAAACGCAATTGAAATTTACTGAATTTCGTAACTGCGCGTAATTTGGAATATTTCTGTTGAGAATAAACAAAACAGCACTAGCAATCAATCGATTGACGATACAATAAATTGACAAAAAATAAAATTAATTGTTGTAGAGAGGAAACTAAACCAAACTTATTTCCCCAACCAATGTGAAAAAGTTCGCCTTGGACACTTGAGCAAGATACATGTTTGATACAAGTCCGTATGAGTTAGGTGAATCAATTTAGCAGAATCTCAAGAATCATGAACCTAGTTTATCATTTATTGGATGATTAATGTGATTCATCACATCTCCTTTGCCTTAAATTTAATTAAGTAAAATAATTCGCACGAAAATCCAATTCAATAATGTTTTATGCAGATATTTAATTTGGTGACGAATTAAATCACAGTTATTTTAAGCCCCTTGGCTCAAGTGAATTTTCGACACACGTGTTTCAAAAGGGGTTATTCAGAATCTGGGGACAACACTATTTGTTTCTGTAAGATTAATACAGTAAATTAACTATCAATCTCATAATTTGAAAATTTCGATGCAGAATATCAGCAATTAATCAATTAAGTCGAAAATTTCGGCGCAAGTTGTAGATAAAACTATTTTTGTAAAATAATAATGAACAAATAAGTTGGAGCGTGATACTAACTTACCGAAATAATTCGCTCCTAAGGCCGGTAGAATTGAAAGCAAGATATGAACTGACAGGTAAACTTCGGTGACAGGCAAAAACACGACTGAAGGTCGGAACAAAAATATTACATGAGGGATCTCTATGAAAGTTCGATTAAATTTATTTAGAAATTAAAAAATATTATTGGTAAATTACTATTTAGAAGATCCTTCGCCTGGTAATATTTCCTATGTCGGGGATGCCTGGAAAGCACGACTGTTAAATTTGGCCAGCTGAGCTATGACGCTATGCTAACGGGACTATGACTCCAGATTGAACTATTAAAAATTATAAACTATGAGTCTATATTAAACTATTACAATTAATAAATTATTAATTATTAAATATGACGGGACAATGGCTTTAGACTAAACTTTAAAAAATTATTATCCCAATTCAGATAATATCAAAATATTATCTGACTCGTATTCCTTTGAGCACGATTTTACGACGGTCTGGAATTATTCAGCCACAATTTCGAGCTTCAATTGTTAAACATTTAAGCTAGGCAATTTCGACTGCCCGATGCCGTGATAGTTCTAGTCACAAACGCAGCAAGGCTGGAGTCTGCATTGACTTTATAGAGCTGGTGTTCAGGAGCATCGATGATTTGAAGCGACAGAGTCCATTAGCTCTTAAGCCTTGAAGCCTAGAATTGAGTCTAGCATAGATAGGAGTCTACGTACGCTCGTTCTGAATGCGGTCCACGAACGCTCGCCTAGAAAGGAGACAACGAACGCTCGCCCTGAATGCGGTCCACGAACGCTCACCGTGAATGGAGTTTACGAACACTCACTTTGAATAGAGTTGTAGCAGTCTCGTTCACGATTTTGAATTGATGTAATAAAATATTCAGAAATTTAGAATTAGATTTAAATTGTAAAAATAAGATTTTGTTTATATATAAACGTCACCTCGATGAATACAACAGTAGTAAACTTCATTCCAACTTTTAGTATTTAGATTCATTTCACCGGAACCTCTTATTAGAGTAAGTACCAAGTGTTGCCACTGTAATCGCATAGTAATTACTCTGTTAAATAGATGAACTGATTTATAATGATTATAATCTTTTTCTATGTACTTGTATTTGTGTAACTTGAGATTATCTGTTATTCATACTGGGTTCTATATAGAGACCAAAAAAAGTGTCTTTATTTGTCCCGTAAGACGCCATGAACGTAGTCTACGAACACTCGCATAGAACGTAGTCTACGAACGCTCGCCTTGAATAAAGTCAACGAACGTTCACTTTGAATGGAGTCTACGAATGCTCTGAGATAGGCAGCCTCGAGGGCAAGTTGTCCTCAATTAACAGCAGGCGCTGGGAAGTAAAGTCGAACGGCAGCTACGGAGAATTGCATTGCGTCTGAAGACTTAATTTGCAAATTGGATTATCGCACCTAATGAGCTCTTCAGAAATTCACTGGGCTAGTCAGGTCAGGAAGAAAATAAACGCAGATCAGCGGGTTTGAGACCAATGTCAGTAATAAGTACGGGAAATCTTCAAAAAACTTTAATGAGGAAGGTTCGCATGGTATTTGATAATATTCGAAATTATTTGAGATACAAAATTAAATAGATTTTCTGCGGAGTGTTTTGAAAGTCGATACAGGAACAGCAAAATTAGTTGACGTCAAGTTAACTTCAAATTTCTCGCCGTACCACAATCACTTTTAACCAAAAAATTTCGCCGTGTCCTCAGAGGTAATTTTTCATAAAAGTTAAGCTCAATTATGTAATCCTTGATGTCGATTATACAAAACTTCATCGAGAGAAGAAAGCTGTGGAAGAGTGAGAGGGGGGCGTGCAAGAGACGATGGGATGTGCTTCATCCAAGTTGGAGATATCTCGAAAAGTTAACATCATTTACAGAGCCCTAGACGCTCCTCTAACAAGTTCTTTAAGAATAAACCGGCACGACGAAAGAGAGAGGGGAACGGAGTTGGAAGGAGAGGGAAGGAGTCATCGCCATAACAACAGAGACGTTTACGCGGGGCCGATGGAATGAGACCAAACGGCCTTTGAGTGGCGAGAACTTTTCCAATTGAAAAGCGACGCCCAAATTAAGACAGTTTAGACAGCAGCTGAGTCCCAAGGTTACATTGAATTTTTCATCTCTTGGAGTGGAGCCAACCGAAGTTGGTTGCTCGAGGCGACCTCTTCCATGCATGTTAATATCACGCCAGGCATTTCTGAAGGTCGCTGGTAACAGTGCTCTCAAGTGGGCAGTTGTCAAACTTCTCTAAGAAGATCAATTCTTATACTAGGTAGGAATATTCCAATATCTGTTGAGTACACGAGTATTAAGTCCTAAATGAACAATCAAATCATGAAAAGTACACAAGCTTTCTCTGCATTTTTGAGGGACGAATAGTGAAAAAACTGAAAAATTAGTTATGCAGCAAAGTATCAACTGTAGATTTTAGAAGCCATTTTTACTGAGGACCTTTTTTTATTTATTTTCTTTAACCTATTTATTTTTAACATAACCTAAAATATTAGAGAAATGTTTTATTCAAGTTGTCATGGCTTATATTGTGGGTCGTATGACAACAATCTTATAAGATTTATCTGATGATAATTATACACGAAACCTAATTTATTTGAATCATAATTATCTCATATAAAACACATTTCAGCTCATTTGTTAAAGGATAAATTGGATTAACTAACGCACTTCAGAATATCCTCAACCAGTAGCCTATCCATTTTCTTGACAAAACCAATAATTCAGCACGAAATATAATCCCAAAGCTTTTTCTGTGACATATGTAAATCCTGAGACATGAATCGATCTATTAGAAAAAAGTTGAAGCCAAAGTTTGAGACAGAATATCAAGAAGGAAAGATATAAAAAGATTCTCTATCTTATTCCGAAAAATTTCATCTGCGTAGGTAAGCTGATGGCCATTTATGGGTTTATGGGCGTGATGAAGTGCCATCAGAAAAACTTCCAAGCGCTACAGCCATAAATGGACGGAACATGGAACGATTTCCCAGGACTTACCGTCAATAAATCAGGGTGAAAGATTTTTTTTCATTTTATTTGTGTTTTCCATTGGAAAAATGTGAATTGGAATTTTGGAAACTAGTTATGTGGTACAGAATTGATTAATATGTTATTTTATTTCTATATATACGCCATTTATTCAATATTTTTTGCCGTCAAATCGTAAGTTTTTGCTGCTTCATAAGACATTCAGCAATATTCAAAATTACTGCAATTATCATTGTTAGCTCAACAGCATTGCAATTATCATTTATTGATAATGAGTATTCACATTACATGTAAACTACCTCTTAATTTAATGGCCAGGCTGGAAATTGACTGGAAAGTAAAACTCAGAATTGTTCAACGTTTTAATTTATAAATTAGTACCAATCGCATAACATAAAAAAAATATAACTCAATACTCACTGCAGTGAGTGACAGAGAGCGCATTTTCTCGTCGACGAAAACTTGAGGTCACGGACAGACGGACAGACAGACAGACAGACGGACGGACGGACATGGCGAGCACAATAGTGCATTTTTCCCATAAATGAGAAAATGCGCTAAAAAGTGGGATTTAAATGCACCGAGTCAAGATGACAATGTAATAAACAAAATTACAATGTGGGAAAATTAGTGAAATACATGGCATTCAATTCAAGAGTCAAGATCGAAATTCGTCGACTGTAATAAACTGGATTAATAGGCAATCAAATTAATACCAGTCCTGGCATTAAATTCGAGTGCCGAAATCAAAATTTGCCTGGTATAATAGACTGAAATAATAGCCGGGTAAATGAAGAAAAATTAATAGTAGGCGGATAAATTAAGTGTATTACTTAACGTTTAATTCGAGTGCTAAGATCGAAATTTGCCGTGCCTCGCAGCCGGCCATTCGAAGCCCAATTGCGCTTGACGACGCTATCTATCCGCAGTCGCCATCTGCACAGCCTGAGCTAAGTCAACAAATCTTGTGATGATCTTCGAAGACCTTATTGCTTCAGCTGTTGCACTGCACAGCCTGCGCTAAGTCAACAAATCTTGTGATGATCTTCGAAGGCCTTATTGCTTCAGCTGTTGCTCTGCACAGCCTGCGCTAAGTCAACAAATTTTGTGATGATCTTCGAAGGCCTTATTGCTTCTGCTGTTGCTCTGCACAGCCTGAGCTAAGTCAACAAATCTTGTGATGATCTTCGAAGGCCTATTGCTTCGGCTGTTGCTCTGCACAAATCGTAATGGAACCAACATAGAAGTGTTTGTGTTCGTAATTGGAATGGCAGTCGCGAAACAGGATATCATCGGCACCTATGACTGCTTCTCGGCAATTGTTTGGGTTTGTCTTCAGAGCGATATGGGTCTTGGGTTAGATTGATCTTGCTTGCATTTGGAGTATATTCCTGAACGGCTATAACAACCCGGTTTTGAACGATGTTTGAAATTCATATGGTCAATGTTGCATTTTGAGCGTAATGCAAAATTTTTGTCAATTTCAATGATGTTCACATTATATTTTTAAATTTTTATTTGTACATCTGGGATCCTGAATTCTTTGTGCATCTGAGTTCGTAAAAGTCCATGGGGGTTTTGATTCCAAACTTTAAACATTAGAAGTGCGAGGAATCGAGTCAAAGCTCTCACGTTTCGGCTGAATTGCAAATTTTATGTGGAGTGGATTTCTTGTTGCCGAATACAATTTTGCCGGGCTCGAAAAAATTGAATGTGCATTAATTTCCATAGAGTCAAAATATTTCCGGAAAATAAAGCAGCAGGGCTGACATAAACGTGGGTTATTGGTTTGATAAGTTTTGAAATAACAACCAAGATTTTTCAATGTCTAGTGTACACTTTTTCAGATTACTTTTCCGACAAGAAATATTTAGGTGGCACTTAACATTAATGAGAAATCAAATCACATTATAATATCCATCGTATATTTATCAGTAAAGTAGATGGTTAAAGTTTGGGCATTGTTCACAATTTTTTAACGTGCGTCATTGGATTCCTGGTAACGAAGTCTGCGATGCTTCAAATCTAATCTTTACGATCGTAATTAGGAAACCTTTTGGAATTTCTGTTATGTTGGCTTATGCAGTAAAATGTTTACCCGATTTAAACCGGTTACCTAATTAATTTAGTCTGATCCGAGTACTTAAAATTGTTTAGGGGAATCAAGGAATCCTAATTATCAAGGAAGCCTTGCATTGCTTGCTGACCGCTTATAGGGTAACATGGGGCAGCGAGCCCACTGCGGGTCATGGGCCCATAGCGGGTTTCTCGCTAAGTATGGCAGATATTGGTCCGTGTTCTCTACCGCCGGTCGACAGTTTCACTGGGATGAAGTGTACGGATTTACGTTTTGCTAAGTGTTTGCGTTATTAAGTTCTTTGCGAATAACTGTTTTAGTCCAGATAAAAAATTTTTGCCGCTAAATAAAGTTTTTTTCCATTACTATAGATGAAGATTTTGAAATTACTTTGAATTATTTTTTCAAATTAATATTTATAGGGATAATTTTGAGACCAAGTTTAGACTATTAGCTTTTAAAATAAAATGTTGACACGATATAAATTGAAATGATACCTAGTGGGGGCAACGGGCCCACGCGTGTCACGGGGCAAAGCGCCCATGGTGAAGTCTTGTGTTATACATCATTAGATTTGTCTCAATGACCTTTTCAAACTATGACAAGCTTTTTGAATTACAAATTACACTTCATATTGCATGATTTTTTTATTTGCCGCCTCAAGGCAGCAGGTTTAGTTTCTAGTTATTCGTATTTATGACCACTTTTCGAGTTATTGACTCTTGCCTTGCCAAAAGTTGATTTCAGTCAACACCAATGAGCCAAAAGTTGATGAGAGTTTTTATGGTGTTGGCTGAAATCACGATTAGGTACGAATTCTCTGCACATAATATCTGGATTATGGACGAAACTGGAACGAAGTTTTTATCTGATCAACTATATATATTTTTTCTAGTCAAGGATACATTTTTTCATGTCAAGGACGAATTTATTTTTATCGCAAAAATATCTTTTTCAAGTCAAGGATATATAATGTTATGTCAATGAAATATTTTTCTTCACGTCAGTGATAGATTTTTTAAGCCAAGAGTATATTTTTTTCAAGTTATGGATATGATTTTTGAGTTGTTAATAAATGAATGAATGTCATATTTTTTATTACATTTTTCTTATTTTTAACTGTGGAGTGTTGTTTTATCATTTTTAAACGAAAAATATGCAATTGTGGTAAAGGGACCATGGGTGGGCGCCTTGCCCCAAGCCCATGGGCCCATTGCCCCAGGGGTGGGGCAATGGGCCCATTTTGACACTTTTTCCAAATAGTGTTTCATTAAAAATTGAATAACTCTATAGGCGTCTAATTCACATCATACATTCCTCATTAGTTGTACCTTTACACAAAACAAAGAACCACCTCGTATCAATTAAAACTTCATCAAAAATTTAGCTTAAAAAAAGTGGGGGGCGCGCTGCCCCACGTTACCCTATATATGTTGTGTAGGAAGTAAATATGGGTAATTTTAATGTAATAATTTTATTTTGTCACTGCCACCAAACATTCAATGAAGCATTTCAACCTTATTTATAGTCTAATGATTGCATTGTTGATCGGTTGAGATGAGTGGCGAGGAAGCTTAAAGGCAAATCAAGTATCATAAAATTTCTGCATTCCGTGAAGAATTTTGTAATTTAAACCGAGCAAGGCACGTGGGGGCAGTAAGTAATAATACATCATTTTATAATGAATGCGTGCTAAATGAATTTAAGACATCACATGATAACACATTTCATGGTGTTTTCGTACCAAGATTATTAATCAAGGTATCAATCTCAACTCAGAAGTCACGCTGCAGTGACATTCTAACTGACAAGCAGACACGGCTTTATATTACGTTACTACTCTACATAACGACAGTGCTGACGATATCTTTGAAATATCTTTGAAATGACGTTATCTTTGAACTGACGTTATCTTTGAGCTGACGTTATCTTTGAACTGGGCATGCCGTGTAACCGAGTCTTGGCTGACAGATAATCGACAGAAGCAAATTACCGTCGCGCGCTCAGTCTTCGACTGTCGACGCTAGCGCTGTTTTTAATCTCAACCTGCCAACGCTGTCATGAAGCGACGTGTCGGTGGAGACCACATTGGGTTTAATATCTGGAGGCGTTCCAGGAATTTTTATTGAATATGGATGATTGTGTTATCAAAATGAATTAGCCTTGAGCGGAAAAAAAACAATCATTTTTGAAGTTAATTTATGATTGGTTAATAAAAAGTAATGTATTTTCCACAAAAACGTTGTCTAACCGTTTAAAAATGGTTCTTTTAATTTTTGCAAGTTTACTTAAAACTTAACCTTTGTGTAAAAATAATGATATTTTCCAAAACTCGTAAAAGCAATATGATGAAGTTATTCGAGTGCTATAAAATATCCGCACTTAACGTTGGTATAATGGGACACTCGAATCTCATGCTTATTTATAATAGCAAATTTGATTCTGCTTGAAATGTCATAATCAGGCACTAGGTCAGGAGGAGTCATGATGTCTTGCCATGACTAATACAATACACCGTAAGGCGCAGGAATAATACAATATACCGTAAGGCGCAGGAATAATACAATATACCGTAAGACGCAGGAATAATACAATATACCGTAAGGCGCAGGAATAATACAATACACCGAAAGGCGCAGGAATAATACAATACACCGTAAGGCGCAGGAATAATAATACAATATACCGTAAGGCGCAGGAATAATACAATATACCGTAAGGCGCAGGAATAGTACAATGAACCGTAAGGCGCGGGAATAATACAATACACCGTAAGGCGCATGAATAATACAATACACCGTAAGGCGCTGGAATAATACAATATACCGTAAGGCGCATGAATAAAACAATATTATGTAAGGCGCTGGAAAAATACAATATACCGTAAGGCGCAGGAATAATACAATATACCGTAAGGCGCAGGAATAATACAATACACCGTAAGGCGCAGGAATAGTACAATATACCGTAAGGCGCAGGAATAAAACAAAGCACCGTAAGGCGCAGGAATAATACAATATACCGTAGGGCGCTGGAATAATACAATGCACCGTAAGGCGCACGAATAATACAATATACCGTAGGGCGCTGGAATAATACAATGCACCGTAAGGCGCAGGAATAATACAATACACCGTAAGGCGCAGGAATAGTACAATATACCGTAAGGCGCAGGAATAATACAAAGCACCGTAAGGCGCAGGAATAATACAATATACCGTAAGGCGCAGGAATAATACAATATACCGTAAGGCGCAGGAATAATACAATATACCGTAAGGCGCAGGAATAATACANATCTATTTTTTTTAATTACCACCAAACGTTTAATGAAGCATTTTCAACCCCCTTTTCAATCTAGTGATTGCTTAATCGCTTAAGATAAGTGGCTACGAAGCTTGATACAAATCAAGTATCACGAAATTTCTGCACTTATTTAAGAATTTTGTTAGTTAAACTGAGCATGGCACATAGGGAAGTGAGTAATAATACCTAATTATGTAATTAATAAGTGCTAAATTAAATTTAGACATCAAATAAAAACATATTTAACGTGTTTTCAAATCAAGATTAATCATTTCTGGCAGTTTATTATAAACAAAATTGTCGAAATTAATCGCACTAGAATAACAAATTTATCTAATTTCTAAAAATATTGTTCCTAGCAAGTAATGAGTGGAATTTCACTATTTAATTAAGGCTGCAAGGCTAATATTGTGCCTGACTAAATATTAGAAAATAATTTGAGATCGCCAGCGCAGGTCGGAATGCATATCACAAGAATTTCAATGACTAGAAATTCTGCGAGCATAACGGGATTTATGGAGAGCCCTCGACTCGCAATGCTTTAAAGAATTCAATGCTCTAAAATATCGATTAATTTCAAGTGCGTTCATGACTAATCAAAATTAATTCTAACTATGATTACTTCGATTAAAAATGGAAAAATTCTGGATTTAAATTTATTGTTCTCTTCAATGCTGAAGGACAGTCGAACTAGCTCACTTCTTTTATTTGAGTAATCAATAACAAAATAATGTAGTTATATTACTTTAACATTGAAAACTTATATGATCTAGGTTTTCATTACTCAAGAAGACTCATTAATTGACATGCCAAAATAAACTTGCAAAGAAGATCGGGTAATCAGAATTTTTTATAGTTTTAACAATTTTAACTGTTTAATAAAGTCAGTATTTAATATCCCAGCTACTTGATCCTCAAGAAATCTTTTAAACTTAACTCTCGCTGGTGCGTAATGTGACCCTAGACTGCGCGAAAAAGGTAACTAAATTTTATTGGCCCTACGCAATAGCTAACTTTTGAGATAACTTCATGAATGGAAGGCTACCAAGATTTCCCTAAATCGCTCACGGATTTTTTAAGCACCGCCATATTTTACAGGCGGCTAAAATCCTTTATCCACCTCTGAGAGGATAGGTACAAGGCGGGACAAAATTCAGCTACAGAAGAACGTTCAAAATAGTTTATTATATCCTTGCCGAGGTTCAACTATGCAATATGAGCAAGTCAGTATCCTGTAAGCTTTATTATAAGGATTCTATTTTATTTTTGTCTAACTTAGTATAACTTGCAGCAAACTTCTTCGCAAACTGAATTGATAGCATTAGAAAAAATCGGAAGAAAATTCACAGATATTAATGCTGGCATTTATTAAATTTCTACCTCAACATGAAATAAAAAATTTTCGAATGTATTTAATTTCAAGAGAATATATGTGGAATCATCGGCCGATGATTAAATTCAGGAAAATAATTCGTGAATTTAACAACATAATTCTTTTTTACTGTGCAAATTCTCAGCAGGATAGCAGCAAAAATACTTTATACATTGATTGTATGTTTTCGATATTCAGTGAAGACTCCTTATCAGCTGCGCCGCTTTGGAGTGCAGGATTCCTAAAGGTTTTAACTGTAATTTATTCAGGAATGCAACATCTCTCAACGACTCCAAAAAACTTTTGTCAAGCACACAGCGAGGCATTGTGAGGTTCCTAGCCGTCCTTTGTTGGCATCAAAAGTTTCCGACATTTTAATACATGCTCAATGTAATACCGAGCTCGTCGGGAGTCATAGGCTAAAAAATATTTACATTATTTAGTTTGATGCCTCAGATACTTTTTGTTTAATTTGCACCTTTTGTGTAAAAAATTAATTATAGAGAGCTGCATTTTTTTCTTATAATAGAAATGTATGCAGCGATTTCAGAATAAGTCCGTTTATTTAAGACGTATAATAACCTGTAATTTAAAAATTAGATTGTACAAAGCAAATCTCCAAACATGATCGACATGTGACGTTCATGTTTTTTTAACATCTCACATTGCCATATCGTGCCCGGCTGGTCTCAGCGTAGCCTTGTAGTTGCCACGTGACGAATTCTAATATTGGTAATAAAAATCCTGGAATCCAAGAAATTCTTCTTGTAGCTATTATTGAATTTCCGTCAGGCATGAAGAAAATTTCCCCCGTGCTGTAAAATTTTACCGAAGAACAAATTTAGATGGCAATCATTGAAGTTATCTTAAAAACTACGCATGCTAGTATGAATGTAGACTATTCAACGAGCCGAGTACCTCACAAAATTTCAATGAGTACGCACGTTCCAAAACAATAAAGAAATACTATAAAGTTCTAAAGTTCTGGAGAACGATATGAATTTTAACCTAATGAATCCGTTCTTTATTATTATCTTGAAATCTGCTCATATCCTAACTTTTAACTTTTCATAAAAAAAATCTTTTATTAAATTTACAACTTTACGAACGTTTATTAAATTTCTAGAATCCACGCTTATTATGATAAATAATCATTTTAACGCTACCACCTGATAAATTTTACTAAAAACTAATTGATAGCGAATTGATCTTCCGAGCGATATGATCTTGAGTTAAATTGATCTTGCTTGTATTTGGAATATATTCCTGCACGGCTCTAATAACCCCGTCTTGAACAACGTTCGAAATTCATATGGTCAATATTGCATTTTTTACTGTAACACAAAATTTTTATGCCAATTGCAATGAAGTTCCAATCATATTTTTAGAATGTTTTTTTACATCCGGGATCCTGAATTCTTTGTGCATTTGAGTTCATAAAATTGCATGGGGATTTTGATACCGAACTTTAAACATTCGAAGTGCGAGGAATTGAGTCAAAGCTCTCATGTTTAGGCTGAAATGCAAATTTTATGTGGTGCAGTTTTTTTTGTAGCCGAATACAGTTTTTTCGGGCTGGAAAAAATTGAATGTGCATTAATTTCCATAGAATCGGAATATTTCAGGATAATAAAGCAGCAGGGCCGACATAAACATGCAGTGTTTGCTTGATAAGTTTGAAATACAACCAAGATTTTTAAATGTCTAGTGTACACTTTTTCACATTACTTTTCCAATAAGAAATATCTAAGTGACACTCAACATTCATGAGCAATAAAATCACATTATGATGTCCATCGTATTTTATACGTAAAGTGTATAGTTAAAGTTTAGGCTTTGTTTACAATTTGTTAAAGTGCGTCACTGGATTCCTGGTAACGAAGTTTGCGGCGCTTCAAAACTAATTTTTACGATCGTGATGAGGAAACCTTATGGAATTTCTGTTATGTTGGCTTGGACAGTAAAATTTTTACCTCATAAAAGCCGGTTGCTGTAATCAAGGAATCCTATAATTATCAAGGAAGCCTTGCATTGCTTACTGACACTTGATGTAAATATGTAAAGTGTACTGGGAATAAAAAGTGTTAATCTTCCTATAGAAATCTATTTTTTTTAATTACCACCAAACGTTTAATGAAGCATTTTCAACCCCCTTTTCAATCTAGTGATTGCTTAATCGCTTAAGATAAGTGGCTACGAAGCTTGATACAAATCAAGTATCACGAAATTTCTGCACTTATTTAAGAATTTTGTTAGTTAAACTGAGCATGGCACATAGGGAAGTGAGTAATAATACCTAATTATGTAATTAATAAGTGCTAAATTAAATTTAGACATCAAATAAAAACATATTTAACGTGTTTTCAAATCAAGATTAATCATTTCTGGCAGTTTATTATAAACAAAATTGTCGAAATTAATCGCACTAGAATAACAAATTTATCTAATTTCTAAAAATATTGTTCCTAGCAAGTAATGAGTGGAATTTCACTATTTAATTAAGGCTGCAAGGCTAATATTGTGCCTTACTAAATATTAGAAAATAATTTGAGATCGCCAGCGCAGGTCGGAATGCATATCACAAGAATTTCAATGACTAGAAATTCTGCGAGCATAACGGGATTTATGGAGAGCCCTCGACTCGCAATGCTTTAAAGAATTCAATGCTCTAAAATATCGATTAATTTCAAGTGCGTTCATGACTAATCAAAATTAATTCTAACTATGATTACTTCGATTAAAAATGGAAAAATTCTGGATTTAAATTTATTGTTCTCTTCAATGCTGAAGGACAGTCGAACTAGCTCACTTCTTTTATTTGAGTAATCAATAACAAAATAATGTAGTTATATTACTTTAACATTGAAAACTTATATGATCTAGGTTTTCATTACTCAAGAAGACTCATTAATTGACATGCCAAAATAAACTTGCAAAGATGGTGTGGTTTTCAGATTTTTTTATAGTTTTAACAATTTTAACTGTTTAATAAAGTCAGTATTTAATATCCCAGCTACTTGATCCTCAAGAAATCTTTTAAACTTAACTCTCGCTGGTGCGTAATGTGACCCTAGACTACGAAAAAGGTAACTAAATTTTGTTGCCCTACGCAATAGCTAACTTATGAGATAACTTCATGAATGGACGGCTACCAAGATTTCCCTAAATCGCTCCACGGATTTTTTAAGCGCGGCCATATTTTACAGGCGGCTAAAGTCCTTTATCCACCTCTAAGAGGATAGGTACAAGGCGGGACAAAATTCAGCTACAGAAGAACGTTCAAATAGTTTATTATATCCTTGCCGAGATTCAACTATGCAATATGAGCAAGTCAGTATCCTGTAATCTTTTTTATAAGGATTCTATTTTATTTTTGTCTAACATAGTATAACTTGCAGCAAACTTCTACGCAAACTGAATTCATAGCATTAGAAAAAAATATAACTCAGTACTCACTGCAGTGAGTGACAGAGAGCGCATTTTTTCGTCGACGAAAACTTGAGGTCACGGACGGACGGACAGACGGA
This sequence comes from Hyalella azteca, assembly GCF_000764305.2. Taxonomy (NCBI): domain Eukaryota; kingdom Metazoa; phylum Arthropoda; class Malacostraca; order Amphipoda; family Hyalellidae; genus Hyalella; species Hyalella azteca. Next base: position 19,760 of record NW_025947406.1, on the reverse strand, counting down.
CGGACAGACAGACGGACATGGCGAGCACAATAATGCATTTTTTCCATAAATGAGAAAATGCGCTAAAAATGGGAAGAAAATTCACAGATTTTTATGCTGGCATTTTTAAAATTTCTACCTCAACATGAAATGAAATTTTTTCGAATGCATTTAATTTCAATATAATATAATCTATGTGGAATCAGCGGCCGATGATTAAAGTCTGGAAAATAATTCGTGAATTTAACAACATAATTCTTTTTTACTGTGCAAATTCTCAGCAGGATAGCAGCAAAAATACATAATACTTTGGTTATATTTTTTCGATATTCAGTGAACACTCCTTATCAGCCGCGCGGCTTTGGAGTGCAGCATTCCTTAAGATTTTAACTGTAATTTATTCGGGAATGCAACATCTCTCACCGACTCCAAAAAACTTTTGTCAAGCACAGAGCGCGGCATTGTGCGGTTCCTTGCCGTCCTTTTGCTAGCATCAAAATTTTCCGACATTTTAATACATACTCAATGTAATACCGAGCTCGTCGGGCGTCTAGAAGCTCTAAAAATTTCTACATTATTTAGTTTGACGCCTCAGGTACTTTTTGTTTAATTTGCATTTTTTAGCATTACAAAAAATTAATTATAGAGAGCTGCATTTTTTCTTGTAATAGAAATTTATACAGCGATTTCAGAATAAGTCCGTTTATTTAAGACGTATAATAACCTGTGATTTAAAAATTAGATTGTACAAAGCAAATCTCCAGGCATGTTCGACATGTGGCGTTCATGTTTTTGTAACATCTCACATTGCCATACCGTGCTCGGCTGGTCTCAGCGTAGCCTTGTAGTTGCCACGTGACGAATTCTAATATTGATAATAAAAATCCTGGAAGCTGAACAATTTTTCTTGCAGCTATTATGGAATTTCAGTGAGGCATGAAGTTAATTTTCCCTGCGCTGTAAAATGTTACCGGAGAATAAATTTAGATGAGAATCATTAAAGTCATCTTAAAAACTACGCATGCTAGTATAAATGATTGACTATTCAACGAGCCGAGTACCGTAACTCAAAAAATTTGAGTGAGTACGCACGTTCCAGAACAATAAACAAATTCTAAAGTTCTCAGAACGATATGAATTGAGGCCGGATGAATACGTTCTATATTATATAAAATCTGAAAACATTCTAATTTTTCATTTTTTCATTAAAAACCTCCGAATTTTTATCAAATTTACAGAGTCACGTGTATTTTATTAAAATTTGTTTTAACGCTACCGCGTGATGGATTTTTACCAAACAAATTAATTGATTTTATCATAAGGTAAATCGTCCTTCAAGGTATAGAAATATACTCAGGTTTTCAAGCCTCGATGAGGTCCGTTGTGCAGCATTTCTCAGCAGCAATGGCCTCAATTTGTGGAGTAAATTACAGAAATTGTTAAATCTCCGGCCGTTACTCAGACTAAAGTGCACCGCTATTGCTGTTATTGCCATTCAAGAACCGCGGTTTGTTCAGTAGAATAAAATCTACCAAGTATCTTTGGGGCGAAACAACGAGGCGAATACAGAGCTTACGCCGCAAAATAAAACCCGTGTTTCTTAAGTGAAAGTTTAATTTGTAGGGACTTCTATTTCCGTTGAGAACTCTTAACAATTTTAGACTAGCTTCAAGAATTTTTAGTTACCTTCGTTACATATCCTAAAGAACTTTCTAACTGTTTTTTGTCGGAGAGCTTTGCAAGCAAATTTGCTATATTGCTAGATTTGTAAGAGCTTTTATCACCACCGAAAATATAGAATTTTCGCTGATCCGCAAAAATACCTTCGGGATCTGCAGTTTAAAGCGAAGTGGTAAGCAAATAATGCAGTTAGAAAATGATACAGTGTTTCAGAGTTGGATGTCTCCCAAATCGTCTGGTTTTATTTTTAAACCATAATGTTCGTCTATTATTTTATACCAAAACGAACCTTTATTTGTCTATTGAAAACGAGCCTATTTGTGGGAACTCAAGTGGCAAAACAAGCACCATATTGCCCCGTGTACCTATTGCATTATAAATCATTTAAAAAATATGCAAAAAGTACTATATCATATCTCTTAAACTAACCAGCGGACCAATACAATACAATACAACACAATACAATATAATACAATACAATACAAAACCATAAAATACAATACAATACATAACAATACAATGCTATACAATACAATACTGCTCACCATGATCGTTACTCTACAAGTCACATGAAAAGTTAAATATTTTACAATCACCGAAAGTTAGTGAAAAATATGTACATTTAACATTCTAATTATGTAATAACCGTATTTAATATTCTGAAAATTCTGTCCCTATTTTCTATTCTAGTCCTAGATTTTTAAAAGTGTAAATACTACATGGCTTTATGAACCAAACAGGCTAACCATCTTCAACGTTGATTTGCCACATGAGGTCTAGGCAAGAGCATGCATACTAATAATAAACGAACATAAATGTTACACTAACATAATCTCAGTGTCCTGACCTGAATTCCAACGCTGTAGTTGTAAGCCTAGTTTAAGTACAAGGCTTTGGCGTAGCTTTGCCCTTAACTACAGTCGTTACTCTAACGTCAACTACTCTAACGTCAACTACTCTAACGTCAACTACTCTAACGTCAACTACTCTAGCGTCAACTACTCTAACGTCAACTACACCGTGACTGCTTGCCAAGATGTACTCAGCTTCGATGCCCGGAATCACTCAAGGGAATGCTAACGTGCGCTCTGAGGTGTCACTGAGAAGATGAAAGTGGAAGTGTAGCACTTAAGAATTCCTAGTTCGAGAGGCCAAAGTCTTGTAAAATTCTGACTTATCCCTGCATTTTCTTTTAATTTATTGGCTTCTTAACCGCTCGCAAAACTCGCGCAGGTGTTTTTACAGCAACCAGGAATATTGAAAATTGCAGGAAAATGAACAAAAAATCTACTATGTCTCTGCAGTCAACGTGCGTGGCAAAGCAGCGAGCAAAATGTCGGTTATGTTCAGTACGTAAGCAAATATCGGCGACCGGGGCTCCAAGACCACAATTTGGGCGTAAAAAGAAACATTTGCTGCATCTCATCAAATTACGTGAAGTCCCTCGGTATCAAAAGATCGAGAAAGAAACGACCTTGCGCTCGTAAAAGAGAGCGAAACAAGAAGATGAAGGCGCCGTGGTATAAACCAGACGACCAGGCTTCGTTACAATTAAACTGAGATCGATCCTCTACAACGAACTGCGATGTACAGTGTACATTACGGCTTATACATTAGGAGCTAAAAATATGTTACAGAATTTTTGTGATACTAAATTAAGTGAGTTCAATAAAATGTTCAATTATAAAAATTACATTAATTTCATTAATTTAGTAATAATTTCTTTTCAGGTAATCGAGTTGACTGAATTAATGAGAAATTTACACTAAATATATCTTCTACTGAAAGAAAATGAACACCAGTTGAATAATTAATTATTTCTTTTTAATATATGTAATGAATCTAACTAATCTCAGTGGGGAAAATCAGTGAATTTACATCGATTTTATCCTATTCTAAATTTGTCTATTAACTTTAAATATACGTTATGCAATAATTCAGTTTCAAAATATATCTTTTCGCACATTTTACATAACGATCGTTATCTGGCGACACAGCTTCTACCCTGACTCTTGTTACTCAGATTGAAAACATTTTTGTATTATGTCAAGCGCGACTGTTCTCGGACAAATGGTCAGGTTCAAATTCCTCATTAGGCAAATGCGAAGACTCTTAACAGCGTCACAGAGCATCTCATTAGCGGATGTGAACGATGGGAGTCAAATGTGTGGCGCCAATTGGGTGAAGAGGATCGACGTTTGAGGCACAAGTAAAATAGAAACAAAGTAGGAATTATTGATTAGTCTTAGATATAACTGTTGTTACATTGTATTTTTTTTGTTGCAGGAATATACTCTGTAATTAATTATTATTATCTAGAATATATTTATGAACATGTTTTAGACAAATCGAGACAGTGTTACGGATATTAAAGATCATTGTGTGTTAGTGATTGAAATTGATTGAAAGGAACCAGAAAGTGAAATTACGAAGTGACGGCATCAAGCTCTTCGAAAGAGAACCCGGTTTGCGTTCATCATTTCGGAAGGATATATCATGTGCAATAAAGGATTTTACAGCGGCCGTTTTACTATCGCTGAATGGGAAACCTTGGGCTGTCGCCATGCCGACAAGACATTGGTGTCGTGACTAGAATTAAATGCCATGTTTTTTTCGTGATTGTTTTATAACATAATATTATATATAACGCAGTATTTAACATAACAAGTACTTAATATAGCATGTTATTTAACTTAACGTAGTATTTTCAGCGGTGAAGAATAGGCCTGATGAGCCTGTCGACGATGTATTTTAAAAAAATTGTTTTTGATTATTTAACTTTTGAAGAATTTTTATAGTGTAGTAAGGAAGCGTATCATTTCTTAAAGAACTTATATCGAATTTCAAATGAACGTAAATTAAGCAAAAATTCCCACTATAATTGCATTGTTGAAGAATTTATTTTGATTATAAGCATTCAATGGATTCTAGCAATTGTTCCCTTGCACAGATATTTCGGAGATCTTTATTGCAAGTCCTCACATCTTTCGCACATCGCTGTGAGAATTGCAAGACAAAATTCATGGAGGAAAATTCATTTTCGAAGGGGCCACTATAGTACTTGAGTGAATGGATGGCAGGTACCCGTAGTATACGCATGAATGGATGGCAGGTGCCCGTAGTAAAGGCGTGAATGGATGGCAGGTACNAAGTTTACCTTCAGGTCCTTCCAATGTTCATACCGATGAAGGCAGCATCCCAGCAATCTTCAAATAGCCTCTTTGATCAAGAACAAAAGCGCTCATGCTCCGGTGCATCTAAAAGGTTCCGTACTTCGAGTGCCTGGACTTACGCTCTGAGATACTCTAGAGACTCCAGTGGACTTGGTAGTTCCTAAGGGGCAGCGTAAATCCCAACGGATTTGTTAGTATTCTGCATTATTTATCTAAGGTTTAGCAACATGCTTATAAATTAAAGTACTTACGTGGCTTCAGTATAAATATAATGCGAGCAGATATTCTAAAGTCGACACATGGGAAATTGTGAATAATATTTTGCACAGAAAAAAAATAATTTAGTGGTGTATAGATAATTATAAATATTTGATCAGTAGATCAGTAAATTATCACGTGATAGAAATGACGCACAAAGAATGGAGGATAATAAGAATAAGCTGATATAAAAAAGCGACTTTGTCTTATTAGAAAAATTAGAGCACCATTAATGCAGAAGGCGTGTTATTACATCCTATACGAGTAACGCGGGGACTATACATACACAAATGCTATAAATATGAAGAATATCGAAATTCTCGAGCATACTTGTTGAGCTAAAATCTCGACCCTCTCCAATTTTTCGTTTGTTTTGGACTCTTACTTTCCAAAAAGTATCTAATTTAAAAAAAAACATAGTTCGCTTCTTTAGAAACCGTTCATTGGAGCAAATACTTTAAAGGATTAGAGATTTGAACATAAACGACGCTCGATGCCATTTTTCTCATGAAATATATTGCAACTAAAATATCCCAATTATTCTCTAGTACTTTTTCAGTTAATTTTTTTGCACAATCGTAATATTATGCGTGAATTTTTTTCTAGCACCTTGTTAGTTAATGTTACAGTAACATCGCTAATGGCTGTCATGCTGTCGTGCCATGGAGGCACGCGGCAATATTTCGGCGACTTTATCGACTGAGCAACAATCGCACCGCCAAAATAACTCGTGCTCCCTAAAGCACGCTTGCCGTCGCCATATTTTCTGCCTCTTTGATGAATAACGAAGAAATAAATATTAATCGCTTGCTTTAAAGGAAAGGTCGACGGAGCACAGTATGGGAGCTTGAACGAAGAAAAAATATAACTCAGTACTCACTGCAGTGAGTCACAGAGAGCGCATTTTCTTGTCGACGAAAACGTGAGGTAACGGACGGACACACGGACAGGCGGACGGACGGATATGACGAGTACAAAAGCGCTTTTTCTTCCATAAATGAGAAAATGCGCTAAAAAGGAACTAGTATTGGCGAGTTTTATGGTATTTAATCGAGACAGCTACCAAGTCAGTCATCCAAATGTTAACGTAGTTGTGGATAACAATCTAATATGTTTCCAGGATTGCAGTCACATAAGTAAATAACTACGATCTTAACTTAGTTACTTAAAGTTTTAATTTGAATTCTACGTTCTTAAAATTCAAATTTAAACCTAACTACGATCCCATTATCATTTTATTTACCGAACTACCGAGAGAGATTTATATTAAATTTGCATCGATGCTGTCATTTCCAGTAAACGCAATCAACAATTGGCGAGTGTGAGCCGTTAATCTTGTTCTGCAGCGCTTAGTAAGTAGGATGGAAGACCGGTTCAGACTTGACGCTGCAGATGCCGCTCACTTGAGACGCGTGGTCGTCTTGGAACGATCCGTTTCGTTTCTGCAACAGTCTTGGGAATAATTGTGGTTACTTTGTCTTCAAATAAATATTTGGTAAAGTTTTATAATGATAGTTAATACAGGTAATAATGATAGTTAGGCCGGTAAAAAAATTTGTGCCGTGTAAATTTGATCTACTTTGATTTGAAATTATACCATAACAGAGCGAAAGCTATGGCTGAGGCAACAATTGTTTAACAATAATTTGAAAATAACTTCTCAGTAATAGTTTCGAAAATCATTTTTTGCATAACTGTCAATTGAGTTGACACCAGTAGCGGCGGATGTCATTAAGAGTACACGTATAACCATAAACGCGCATTCATCTTGTATGGCCACAAAACCATGCCATATTCATGTTCTAATTTAATTGAAATCGACACCAAATGAACAAAATATCAAGTATATAGTGCAAAACTTGATTTTTATTAAATTTTTTAGATGAAATTAGTTAGTAGATTCAGTTTTAGAGGAGGCAAGACAATTGAGCCTCGTTGAATTATTGGTAAAATAGTTCATGATTTAAATAAACGATAAGCCAAAAGATAAGCCAAAAATACGTGAGTAGGTTGATGTTTGAATATTTTGTGTCATTTTTTAATATGTAATGCAGGCTTTAAACTACAAGCCTCCGTGAATGCCGTCAGTTAAAAACTAACATTGAAATTTTGTATTTGATAGTTAAAATTTGTCCTTGGAGTTCACATCACTTGAGAAGGAAAAAATAAAAATAAATATTCATGTTTGCGAGAAACTATCTAATAGGAAAAAAGGAGATATACTAGAAATATCGCCGTTGTCGTAGCTTAAATCACGGATTCAGATTTAAAATCAAATGAATTTAATACATAAACGAAAAAAACACAAATAAGGATGATTTTTAAGGCGATCTAGCGTCTTTTCTTTTAAAGAGCTTTTTTTTCTTCGAAATTCTAAGTTCTTGATCGGAAGGCTACTAACTCATTCAAACTGCTTTCCGCGGTCTGAATTTGATGAAATTTTTAGAAATCTGGAATGATCTTCGGTGGCTTCCTAAGAGATCAAAACAAGAGAGCCGCGCACCCAAAAATTAAGCCGAACTCGACTAAAACAATTCGGAAATTCTGGATATTCACGAAGATGGCTTGAATTTTTTAATGGCCGGAAATGAAAGCCTCTGAGCTAATAAATCAATGTATTAATGCTTTAAATAGTCTGCATTAGAAGAAAAATATCATAGTATTAAGTACTAAAAGAATTAAAGTATTAAAAGTTTAAGAAAGTATGAAAATCTTATAAACTGGAGGACATATATAATATTCAATGACAAGTTATACTTGCATTATAAAATTTACAAATACCAAGACCCATTTCGATGCATGCATTTAAAATATTTCCAGGATTACAATTGATTCATTGTTCATCCTCATCATAGATGTTATCTGAAACTACGTCATTTTGTGACAAAATATCATAATGATGATAATGTTTGGTGCAAATTTTCCATCTAGCTCTAAAACTACAATATTTTCACAGAAATTATTAAACCATATTTTGAATTATGTATGAGTTAGTCTTAAATCAATGTTCTAGAAAAATGCCAGTGATAACTTTTTTACACTATCGTTTATTTGTACCTTTTGACCAAACGTGTCATAATTTGAGGTCAAACTTCATGTAAACAAGTTCGAAATTTGCTGCTAAGTTAAAGTCTAACTTTGATTAAAAAAAATTATGAAATGATCTCCCATTGCCTAAGAGATTAGAATTAACGGAACTTAGTCAATGCCCGACAGTCCTACGTAAGAAAAATTTTATTGTCGGGATGTTTTTCTGGTTAAAAAATAATCGAAAATATGAGAAAAATACTTGAACCAAACTTTTATCTGCTCACTGCGATAACTTAGATGTAGTTTTTAATATGCTAACTAGTTTTTTTTCTAATTTTCACAATTCTTTGAAGCCTAATTTTTTAGTGCAATGGAAAATTTAAGCTTTCAACTCATTAGAGGCACGTGTGGTTTATTATTCAGTTTTTGGATCAAAACATTTTTATACCTAAAATTTTTAGATTTAAAATTGAGAATGGGGAAGAAGAAATAGTATAACGGCATTATAAACCAAAAAAGGATAATTATTATATTATATATCAACATTTTTATTATTCAGTATTATAAATAATAATATATCACTCTACAATGTTAATTTTACCGTAATTATAGAATTAAAAACAATGAACGCCGAATTCGTTATACAATACGCGATTTAACAAATATTATCTTCTACTCATTAAATGTTAGCAGCAAATTTTAAATAAAACATATCTTGAAATTCTTTCAACAAATAAGATATGTTAGATAAATACCTAGAAGGAATATCCAGCCGCATATTGCATTAAATGCAGCGAAAACTAAGATAATTTTCATTTAATCCCGTAGCGTCGGGAGAACATCAAGCTTTGCTCATAATTCCCCGTTGGAGTGCAAAGCTCGATGCTCTTCATTTTAATAACAAAAAGTCAACTGCATTAGCATCAGGAAACAGACATGAACATTGTTAAGAGAAAACATTTCTGATGGGAACGCTGCAGCGTTTTGTAATGATACGGTCAACAGTATTTGAACAATACTGTTTGTATGAATAAGTAGGATTAGGACTGGACTGCACCTGGTGAATAAAGTGAAAAAATTAGTTTTTATTATAACTGTAGTTTAACCATGAAATCATGAATGTAATTAACGATGAAATTTCAATAAAAGATTGGTCTCGATTGTACAAAATATAAAGTATGAGAACTGTATACATATTAATCAAAAGTATTCCGACAATATAAACAGCATATCTGAATTCCAAATATAAACTCATACATTTTTCTGTTACTTCGGAAGAACTTCATGCAAGTTTACATTGAAAATAATTCAAATGCTAAATTCAATCATCTAGACGCCCACAAATCCACCTCACAACTCAGAGATGCTCAGCAATTCGGGCAGAAACGTCGATCGGAAAATGACTAAGGCTTTGATGTACGAGTTCCGGTTCAAGGAAAAAAATCTTACGGGAAATTTGGCAATTTCTCAGCCTATCGGAGCTTTCTATTGAGGCGTTTTTATAACATTCAGAGCCTATGTGTGTTTGTGGCAAAGACTGGCAGGTTCTATTGCTGTGGAAGACATTTTATTTGTAATCAGCCTTTCAAGGTTATGGATGTTCTTATGTCGAATTAATGCGTTCAACTGTTCATTGTTCAATACGTTGACGATATTTATGATTTGAACGCTGACGTTTTATATTCGTTGCTACAATTTTCGGTTGAACTGCAGCCGCGAAAAAAGCCAAGATAATTTCAATTAAACTTTTGAAACTAATTCCAGAAAATATCTTGATTTTAAGAATAAAAACCAATTCATGTGATCATATTTTATGTTGAAAGTTCAATCATAAAATTCCAGGTGCAAAATGTAGTAATGACTTGCCCTTTGATTCTTCGGATTTGTTCGGTAACTGAAAATGATATACTTTTGTTGATAACAGCTGCCAATATTGGGTGATATGATTAGATTATGAATGATTAATCGTGCAGAAACACAGTGCACAGTTTTGTACGTACAGAATCGACCAACAAAATATACGTGTTGTAGATGGTTGAAGTTAAAATTAGGTGCGACGTCGGTGACTTTGAGAACTTTGCTGTCGTTGAAGCTTGCGTCTCTGTCTGCTGCAGAGAATACTAAGTTACTAAGTCCTGCAGTCATGAATACTTAAGTTGCCTGCTGCATCACTGCTAATGTTTGCTGCTTTGGTTCCATTTATTACAGTTTTACATTAGTCTCTGCTGCCAACTTGACTGCTTAGACCTTTCTAAATTGACGCTAAACAAAGAGAAAGTTGTTAAATCAATAAAATTTATGATTAAGTATTTATTTTGCGGCTAGCAAGTTAATTTTATATTATTTAGGACCTGCACATTAAATCGTCCGTTGTAATGTATTTTTGTGAGTCCGTTTGGACTATTTCCAGGAATTTCTGAATAACAATCGTTTGATTCCGAGCAATTTTTAGTGCTTTGTTTGATTTAATTTTCTAGTTTTGAGCTTGGGAACCCTTTACTTTGTAACTGAGGTAAGATTCGCTTTCAAGTGTAACATTGGCAAAAAAGTTAGGTAAAGATTTGTTGCGCTGTATTGCAGTCCTGTGATGAGTTATCCTCCTGTTTCATGCATCACTGAATAAATAGCCTCACTGGCTTTCGTCACGTTGTCCCAGTAGGACACAGCAAAACTTTTTCTAATTTTGGGCCAATCAATGTTTCTCGTACAGCCAATCTTACCCCAATTAACTTTTCAACAATAATTTTTCGTTGCTGGTTTTTCAGAGCTGGAAAAAACATAATTTTTACAAGCACGCTCTTTAGCTACATTTATATTACAAAAATGTAACACCGAGAGCAACGTGATAATGATAAACGGTACGTTTTCTTAACACGCTTATGTAAGATTTTTGCTCTAAAGTTTTTCGAAAGGTTTTTAGAAAATTAGGTCACTAACGATGAACGGTCTGCCAGTTGATTTTTTGGCAAAAATTTTGAGCGAGTGCATCCCGGTAACTTTTGAAGCGGTTATTCAGAATTGGGATTTAAAAGCAACAATGAGAGAGAAGATTTCAATGAAATTTCTGAACCTAATCTAGAAATAAATATGTCGTATCAGCCAAAAATTTAGGTTTTACTGCTACCCAGCAGCATTTGTCGTAAATCCTATAACTTACCGTAAGAAATGTATATTTCAATTAATAATTCTGTTTGCTAGATGTCTAATCAAACAACAATGCGACGGTAATAGCGTGCTTCAGAATTATTGCAACTCGTAGGCGCCAACTTGCTGGATCGCACGCCATGATTTACGACGCATCGCGACTGTATTCGCGACTTCCCTAAACTTCCTCAAGCTCTCAAACTCCTCAGAACTGCACCATTAAGGAATGGCTACGTTCATTAGTTTCCACGATATTATGAAGCTTCAATACGATACTTAAAAGCGCGATACGCTACTTAAAAAACGCGATACGATCTTAAAAAAATCTTAATTGACGACAGAATGTCGTAATATCATTTCCATCACTGATATCTCGCAGAAATCATTCTCCTGTCGCACGGTTGTGAGGGGAAAATGTAAACATTGAAATTGCAAATCCCGGGCCTGACAGAACTCATTTTGCTCGAAACTGAGTCGAAGTTTGAGAGAAAGTCAATCGCATAAGGAAATTGTTTCGTAAGAACCGAAGACGTCAGCCTTTTAAGTTATTAATGGAACTGCTGTTGAGGAGACATCGTCATCTTTCATGCTGGTTTGAGGAGCAAAGTTCGATTTCCTATTGAAAGGCTCGAGCGAGAGTTTCTGGAGCACCAAACTTAAGGCAAATATAACCCCAATTTCCCTAAACGCGACTTTTTCTCTTAAACGAGTAGTCAATCCTGGTGAATAAAGTCTTTGCTTCTCAAAGTTTTTTCGTTGAAGCCATGAAATTACGTGTCACATTAATTCTAGTTGTAGGTTGCGACTGCAATATTTATTGCTAAACTATGGCATAGTCATAAAATAGATAGGAATAAATACAACTCGAGCTATTGAACTTTAGTTCAGGTAATTCAAGTATCAAAATATTTTCTTTAATTATTACAGTTGGACTTTATCGGTTTTTACAGCATTTTTGGCTTTATATCTGTAGTTTTTAGAATATAAGAAGAACTGCTGCTGCAGCCAGGCTATCGTTGACATAATTGAACAATAACGCTCATGTTTCAATTCTTATTTTACCATCACACAACACAGGCCGTTCCCAATACGTTGTCTTGCAACCAAAGCATACTCAATATTAATTGCGCTTTGTGCTTAAACTTTGCCATATTTTCTGCCACGCAACAGGCCAGTATTTTGGTGAGCGTATCTCTCAGAGAAACTAACGACTTGCGCACTCTGTAAATACGAATATGAAGCACTAATTCGATTGAATTACAAACTAGAACAACACAGATTAATGAACTTTTTTAAAATACATAATATCATGTACTATGTTCAAGCAAATGTGATGCACGACTCATTTACACATTGAGTTAAAGACAAATTTTCTTGAAATTCTTCAAAACCCACAATAGTGAAAAGTTTATGTGTTAAATTAAACTGATTCAGCTGTATTGGAATGAACTTAATGTAAATATTGAATTGAAACATAACTTATGAGCGGGGAGGACCACTATATTGTTTTAAAATTGTAAATAAATTCTCTATCAAATAAATTGACAAGCAAGTCACGCAGCGGATCAAGCGCTACTTCAATAATCCGATTCTTTGATAATTTGATAATTTCTGCCAATGCTAACTTTAGACCTTCGCCGGAACTAAGTATAAAAAATTGTTGAGCCGTAGCCGTCTTATTATAAAATGTTTAAAATAAAAAATCATGTCAAAATCATCTAAAATTTAACTATTTTCATGGCTATATTTTTCCCGCAATCTAGTACTTTGAGAGCCCACCACGTTTAGGACGGACATAACATTTCTCGCGGGATGGATCCCATCTGCACGGACGAAATGTTTTGAATTTCTAAGGAAATTGGACGCCAGATTGCAAGACGAAACTGGATGTTTCCACAAATATGTTTGTTACACATTGTGGTGGATACACTCAGAGAAATTGGTGAGACTTGTCCAAATATCGATGAACTTTTTGCCAATATGTGATTCATCCTGACACAGAGCGTATCAATGCCACGTACGCTCTGCGTGTAGAAAAGTGTTACTGTTTGAACAATTTGATGCGAGTATTTTCCTCAGAGCAAGTGCATATTTTTTCAAGTTTTTCTCCTTCTGACCAAAAATCATGTGCAAATGAGCCAAGTTTCCTTAAAAGAAAACAATGTGCCAGTGCGAAAACAAATGTGGAAATAGTTATTGCTCATAAATTGCTCGTGGAAGCCTGGAAATAAAATAGTGGAACTCATTTAAAAAAACTAGATACTAAATATTGCAATTATTTTAGTCGTTTATTGTTCATATTAAAAATCACGTAACATAGAGACAACGTGAGATGAACACGAGTTAATTTCAATGCTGGGAATTCTTTGCAATAACGCACGAAGATTTAACAAGTAATGACTTAAGCCAGTGAAATTGGTAATTATACTTCGTATATCCGAGAAAACTATGTAAATTCGATCTAATATGTTCATTATATCGATTTTTTGAGTAAACATATTTCATTCAATAATTTCGCACGCCACAAATTCTGGTGGAAGTGCAGCCAGTTTTTATACAAATCCAAATCAAATAATTTTAAAACGAAATAAATTCGAATTTAGTTTGTTTTAAATTTATGTTTTTTTTTATTTTTGTTTTAATGAATAAAATAAGCGGTAAATTCATTGAGGGCGTGAAACATATAAAAAGAAGAATGGATTGCGTCTCGGATTAATTCAATCACTGCAATTTTGATTTCTACTGCAATGGTTTGATTTAAAAAAAACTAATGTCATTTGAAAATTGCGAAAGTTAGTTTGCGAAAGTAAGATTCTTTCCTTAGTAGTCGGACGTCATTTGAAAATACCTCCAAATATTCAATGATCAAATTCTTTTCTCCGTAATTTATTCGTCATTTGAAAATTACCTCCAAATGAAGTATTGCATTGCCGAGGTTATGAGCCTTTAGGTTATCCAGAATTTCTGCTGAAATACGAGCTTTGTAGACGACTCCGTTGTGGGGCTAAGCAGGCCTCAGGCTGCCGTGAATCTTATTGCCAAAATCTGCATATTTCCTGGCAAATTTCACAGCGGATGCATTAAGCCATGTCGAGAAAACGATGAAATGACCTGAAATACTAACCAGTATTTCTGAAATGGCCGGGTTTTCAGATCACCTTTACAATATTGAGGAATAAAACTCTGATTCACGAAGATATTAAAGAAGATAAAATTGTAAAGTAATAAATAACAATCTTCCTGAGCTTTGTTCACCAATAAGCTCATTACGTTTAGCTTTCAAGCAATTTTATGGAAATAATTGGTTGTAAGGAAATCTTTGAAATTTAAACCAATTCCAAGTAGCAAACCAGATTTGCATGATAACCGCATAAATGTAATCTAATGGAAATAAGTATATTTTACATGAATATTTTTATTGTAGTTAATTGCGAATTAACCAAACTTTGCTCGCAAGCAAGGAATACAAGAATCAGTATTATATTTGCTTGCCATATAAAAACAAATAAATGGGGTAACAGGAAACTTATCGCCACCAACCACTATTTGGCGTCTTTACCAGGATTTCATGGATGAAATATGAAATTAGTGAGCAAAAGTACATTTTATGTTATTATTTTCAACGGAATTGAAAAGAAAGAACCTAAATTAAATGTAAATTTATTAAAGAATCTTTGAAGTAGCTTTAGTATTTCAATAATACCGGACATTCTACCTGAATGCTGCGTCCACTTGGCAGTATGGCTCCTGGCCTTTGAAAGCAGACCGGGTGTAAACTGGCATTACCTGATATCATTTGTATATTGACGTATGATTATTATACATTTATATTTACTTATTATACCTTTACAAAATATTGTTGCTGTGTACTGTCTGTACCAGCCCTTTTCAAAACATGAACGGCATGAAGCAGCAAAATTTGCTCCACTGAATCGAAATGAAGGCCTAAAATAGACTTGAATTGGATGAAAGCTGTTATGAAAATAAAATTGGCAAAATTTTGTTTGCCACGACTGTTATGAAAACCATTTTGCCAAGACTGTTATGAAAACGGAATTGGCAAAATTTACCTGATTTACAACCATTTTCTTGCAATGGTAATTAGTTTAAAGTTATCTACGGAAATCATTACTGCGTTTTTAAAACAAAATTTATCTCGAATTCTTTGCGATGTTAATCAGAAATCAATCTAATGAGGTAGAATTAACGTAAATACCCTTCAATTCTAATAAAATAAATTTCGCGAAATTATATGATGAAAAAACTTCCTTAATTTGTGTTCATCCTGCAGACCCAAACTCATTTCAGGGACATCATTATCCGTAAACTTTTTGAACAATTGTTAAAAATATGAAAAAACGATAATTTTTCATGATACTTTGTTACACGATAGCAATTTCTTCGAAACTTTTCACATAAATCAACATTTATTGGCGTATTGTCAGGAACATACATCAACTTCTGCGTGTACATAGTTTCATTACACGCGAGACTTTAACACGCGTTATTTACTTTAACTCGATATTTTAAAGGACGAGTGCTGCCAGTAGCGCAGGAGTTTGGACACAACATCAGTCTCACAGGACTGCTTCATATCCTTTTCTTGGAGACACTCCCGAGCATCCATAAACGTCCCTAGGGAGCTTCTAGGAGCCATCGTGATGTATTTCAGAACTCTAGAATATATAGAGGATTTGCAGGTTTGTTTTCTTAGGTTCGGTTGGTTCATTTTCTTAGGGCGCGTGTGAAAACATCAACCTTCATCACTGTCACAACCAAATAATCATCAAGTGTTAAGCGTGAACTCAATATTGTCGGAATATATCCACAGGGATGTTTATGTGATTGCGTAATAAAAATTACTCATTGTGCAATAGAATTTTTTATTCCCGTGTATTCATTTTTAATTGTTTCATGTATTAGCAGTCATACCTAAATTAAACAAGTTTACAGTGTGACGAACTACGAATCAAGCCAGTCAGAATATATTGAAGTCTCGAAATTTAATCGAATATTGGACAGATTCATCAATACGTTCGTTATGTTGTTATTCCTATAATTTTTCATCTATCCAGAAGTAGAACTATCTGCAGTATTATATTGCATAAATTTTCAGGAATCCACATTATAATCATATCAGTTTGAAGGCCTTCACTACACTGAATAAACTTTCACATTTTTCCCACAGTACTAGTCTCTCACCATTATATTCAAGAGTGAACTTATGGAAAAGATTTTTCCTATTATAATTTTTTTCAGAATTACTCATTAATATTATATCAGTTTCAAGACCTTTTATTACGCTAAATAATTTTTTTCTTCCATCCCATTTTCCTAGTCTTTCAGCATTATATTCAAACGAGAACATTTCAAATAAATGTTCAAAAATTTTTCATGCTAGAAGACATTCCAATATATCAAAAAAACAAACGTTCACCTCCACCCCATCTTCTCATACTTTTAGTTATACATTCCATAGAAAACTTCTTAATTGATCGTGTTAAAAGTTAAACTATACCAGCAATACCTTACATTTTCTTCAGCGATAAAAGTTCTAGTATCTTTTTTCTGGAC
Organism: Hyalella azteca; assembly: GCF_000764305.2. Classification (NCBI taxonomy): domain Eukaryota; kingdom Metazoa; phylum Arthropoda; class Malacostraca; order Amphipoda; family Hyalellidae; genus Hyalella; species Hyalella azteca. The sequence continues at coordinate 2,922 of NW_025947406.1, read as the reverse complement.
TCATGAATAGCAGAGACAATTTTATGAATTTTTATTTTAAACTGCCCTCTCTTATATAACTTTTGTGTCCCGTCATGGATACTCTGGAGAGCCTCGCTGCAGGCTTCGTTACTAACTTCTGCCGAAAAAATTTTTTCGTATGGAAAAAAATAATAAACTAAATGAATAAAAAGAAAGTTGAAACACTTTCTCTGAAGCCCTTAAAGGAGAGAAACAAAGAACTCATTGAAGTAAAGATGCAAGTTATCGAGAACTTTTTTACATCTGGCGTGAATATTATTTCTTCTTGATTTAAATTGAGTGAACAATTGCCATACGGCATGTTTTCATAAAATTATTGCAATGTGAAAATATGAGTGCCGATTTTAATTCGTTAGTAAAAGTATTACTTGGCCAATGATTCTTGACCAAATTAAAATAGTTATAATTAATTAATGTTCACAATTACCGCAACGAAAGTTCAGATATTTTTTCATACTCTTATCATCCATTTTACTAAAGAGATATCCTCACCTTCGCGACATCGCGCGTGAAACTGAGAACTCGTCACTTCAGCCGATATTTACCTGGTGATTTCTTTTCATTTCTATACATACATATAGAATTATAATACGAATAACTGGAATTTCAAGTTTAAAACAGTATTATGAAACTATCGCAATGGAAAGGTTTTTTCATAAACAAATCGCTCAAATAAACTTCGCAATAAATTATTGAGCGCAAAAAAATCGGACTTGTGAAAATGGATATAATATTCCAGCACGCGGGTTTTTTCATAATCTTATAGGTGAGAGAATTTCCAAATTCCTATTGTAATTGACGACTTTACTGTTGCAACTTGCTTCTCAGATAATAACTCGTAGCTGCTGTAACCTGCTTGTCAGATGACAACTCGTAGCTGCTGTAACTGCTTGTCAGATGACACCTCGTGGCTGCTGTAACCTGCTTGTCAGATGACACCTCGTAGCTGCTGTAAC
>NW_025947406.1:0-1626 GCF_000764305.2 Hyalella azteca | reverse complement strand
GACAAGAAGATACTTGACAAGTAATTGACAAGAAGATACTTGACAAGTAATTGACAAGAAGAGACTTGACAAGTAATTGACAAGAATTGACTTGACAAGTAATTGACAAGAAGAGACTTGACAAGCAATTGACAAGAAGAGACTTGACAAGTAATTGACAAGAAGATACTTGACAAGTAATTGACAAGAAGAGACTAGACAAGTAATTGACAAGAAGAGATTTGACAAGTAATTTACATGAAGAGACTTGACAAGTAATTGACAAGAAGAGACTTGACAAGTAATCATGAGACGCTGATTAGCCAAGCCGAACAAACATCTTAGCTTGTAGGCTTCATAAAGATGAGCTTATGTCATAAAGAAAGCCCATAAATCAAATGTTCGATCTAATATTTCACGTGTAATTATAAGTATAAAGAATCAACATCATAATGGTCACAAATATGATTATTATAAAATAATTCGGACTGCAAACATTGCCGCTTTGCCAGTTTCCATTGCATGGGAATTAATTTACTTGGAAGCTTCACTCCGTACAAAATATTACTCCCGACCTAGCGCATATATTTTCTAGGTATACATCACTTGTTTTTATTTACTGAATCTGACTTCTTAAAATATTTGTCATTTTCAGTGTCAATTAATTATATTGGTCTAAACATAATTAATTTGTCATTGTCATACTTTAAGAATGGTCGAGACTTTTTGCAACGATCAAAAAAGTCCTAAATATAAAATGCAGGCAATTCAACTCAATGGAAAAATTTACTCGCAAAAGGAATCATTTAAGTTATTTAATACCTTATCAACTATATTTATGAAATCATAACTCAAATACTGGATGCCTAATTTTTCTTTTTCCGTCAGTGCTGAGACTGACGCTGAGTCAGCGTCAGTCTGGTGACGACAATAACGTCATAGCGAGAACATGAATATGAACGGCAGAGCGTGTAATAAATCTTCATATCTTTTAGAATTTATTGAAAAGAAATGGACTAAACCGCTGGAGCTGTCCACGTAAAGGACAATCGAGCAGCGCCATCCCTTCTTCCACACGACCTCCCGTCAGGACACTTATCCTAGATAGAAAGAATTCGATTAAGACTAAGTATAAAATGAGACCAAATTGATCATCAGTAGTGTTGTCCCTGACTTCAGTTAGATCGACTATCAGTTAATAATCAATTTGTCTGATCAGTTATCCCTTATGCACAAATTATCTGTCATCCTTTAAGCCGTTAACATTTATCACTTAATCATATATCGATTAATCATTTACCAACTAATCATTTATCAATTAATCATTTATTAATCATTTATCAACTAATCATTTATCAATTAATGATTTATCAAATATTCATTACTCCGGGTAATGAGCAACTATTTGGGAATGAGATTAGTGAATTAATTAATTTTTAATTAGAAACAAATTAGAAATGTTGTTGAGTGTCTAATTATTATGAGGAACTTGGCGAAGCAAAGCTCACGGCTCTTCAAGAAGCAGCCTCTGACCAACGCCACAGGACAAGGTAGCGACTTACGACTTCTAAGAAGAAGAGCGAGCTCTTCTGGGCCCAGGTGAAGAGTCGTCTAGTAGGTGGTAGTGCACTAAGCGACTTACGACTT
>NW_025947405.1:44818-53768 GCF_000764305.2 Hyalella azteca | reverse complement strand
TAATTACCATATTATTGATGCAATATTACCATATCCATGAACAGGCCATTAAGCATTTCAACTACCTTGTCCACTGCAAGCTTCATATCAGCAGCCTTACGTATAGCATTTTTTCTGTATCTGTAAGCTTACAGGACAGCTTGTAATTTCACACCATTTTAATTGGGTTAAGTGAATTTACTATAAAAAAGATCGTGAAAAACATACCTGCAACAGAAAGGAATGTTTTAGTGACAACCATCATATGTTTTGGAGAAATAAATCATAGTTTAGGTCAATTACTTTTTATTCTATGATGCCTGGTGCACAATTCTATAATGACATTCTATGCACAATTTTGTGATGACTGATGATGCACTAATTGTTTGATAAGTGAAATTTTTTTGCTGAGAAAGGTAAATGTAATCAATATTCTTGGTTTTTAATCAAATTTTTTTCTTAACTGGAGCCTTTGCTAACTGTCTGAAAGGCAGTGTTTCAATCTGGGTGGTGTTGCTTGAGGCAGGTTCTGAAAAAGTTAATGAAAGAACAGGTTTGGCATGGCATTGAAGTCAGGGCTTCTTGATCTTGGCAGGTCTTCCTATCAATAGGCATGGAATATATCTACTTGGCGAGCCGCGACTGAATTTTTCAAGCCATGGTTTTATGGATTTGCTAGCCGTGGTTCCATTTTTTTGAGCTATGAATTCCATATCTTGGCCATGAAACGCCATTTACGGGGCATGCATTTATCTACAAAGTCCATGCACGTGTTACCCCAAATCTCTAATTTTACCCTAAAACAGTCAAACAGCTACAATATAAAATTTGTCTTTACTGTAAGTTGAGCAGTTAATGCAGTCTGACTGACTAGTGACTGTTTTGACATGACCGCAACAGGCACAACTATGCGCGATCTTCAACAAAATGTTTAGTTGATTTGTTTACATTATGATGTTTATGTTTTTTCTGCAGGATATTTTGGCAGGAATGGTAAAGCAATGCAGATTGCAGAAGTTGAAAATTTTATGAAATGACATGTTTGCAAAGTGCAAACCGCGATTTTTTAATCAAACAAAAATTAATGACATTTGAGCCATGAGATTTCATACCCACTGGCACTGAAATTGTATTATATGATATTAGAGCCGCGATATTTCAGACAAAAATAGGACTTTTCCAGCCCTGCTGAGGCTATCACAGGTGAGTCGGAAGAGCAGCCGGCAAACTCACCACTATGCAGAGGGTGGATGCAGCGTCGGCAATATATGGATTTTTAAGCCCAAAGCGTCGCCGGCCATTTTAAAGATGCGTCGCCGGGTAATTTTTAATGAAAAGCCATTTACGCTGAGTAATGACGAACTATTTACAAGCCACAAACTTATTACAAGGTTGCATGCACGTGTTATCCCAAATAACTAATTTTACCCTAAAAACAGTCCGGTAGTACAGCAAGTGTCAAATGAACAAGTAATAAAGCAGTCTGACCGCTCTAATGCGGCCGATACTACCGTACTCGGTACTACGCAATAGAAAAAAATGTTGTTTGCATTTTTTGCGGGAACTCATCGCAACTGATTTCCGGACAAGCTTCGCTGCATCGTAATCCATCCAACGTACCGGAAACCTTACTTTTTTTCTAAATAGTTGGCTGAAGACTGAGAAATATATTAAATGCAAGAATTTCAATCTAAATGTGTCGGCAAGATCTTCTGAAGGCGAAAATTTTGCCGATAATGCGTCGCCGTAGGTCTTTAAATCTTCGTTCACTCTCTGCACAGTGGCTGACTAAGAGTTAGAAGGCAATCGATGATCCGACCACAGCTGGCTACTTTAGCCAGTCGTCGTCATCGTCTTCGTCGCTGGAGAACAGCGGCAGTGGTGGTGGCTGCGTAGAAAACGCGCCCGTCTGTCGATAAAAGAATTAATCTTAATTTTTTTCGTTATAATGTTATGAAGTGAGCGGTATAATAATAGAGAAAATTGTACTGTTTGATTTCACTTTTTCGTTTTCTCTAGAAGCGTCTGCTGTAATTAAACAAATAATAACATAAAATCAAACCGTTACCGTCCACACGACGCTCTTCCAAGACTGTCTCAGGATCGGGAGGGCTATGGGCGGCGCAGTTAAACCCAACAGAACCAACGTTCAACAGTTGGTCTGGTATATTCCGAATTTATTTAATTTAATACCTTCATAACTTTTTTTGTCAGTGATTTCAATAGAACTGACCTGTGAGGTGCCAGAGGAAGTCACGGGAGCTGGCGTGGAAGTGGAGGCGGTGTGACAAGACTGGGCCTGCAGGTCACATGATCTGTGCTGGGCAGCGTTATGTTCGTGGGCAACCGCCCCCTTTTGCTCTCCTCCGTGCTGCTGCACGTCAGCATCCGTTGCACGGCACATAAAATTCTCTTGTTCATTCCCTCCTGGTATTTCATCGATTTGCGCGGCGCATTCGTCATGTTCCACAGTAACATTTCTGTTCACTAAATCATCTCTCGACTGATCTTTACATACTTCGAAGTTAGGCTGATCTTCAATTCTCAGATTTCTTGTCACATTTTCTCCTGTGTCTTCATCAATGTTATCCACATCACTAGCATGACCAACGAGTTTTGTTTCACTCCCGAGCATCGTAACATCAGGTTCGTTTGCAGCAGTAATGCCAGGGATTGTTCCGAGCCTCACAAATGACTGATTGTCATCCTGTTGAATTTGTCTCGGAAGTTCCTCTCTTGAAACCTGCACGATGTCTGTCTTTTCTTCTTGCAATAAGGAGAGAATGCCGTTTCCTCGAACTGGATCTCTTGCGTTATCGATGTTTTGGCGCGCGGAATTCGGGCTAGATTCAGATGGACTCGATGCACAGCTGATATTTTGGTCTGCTAGGCTATCTTTATGTTCTCTATACGACTCAGATTTGTGGTTTTGTTCATTATATACATCAGTCCCTTCATGAAGTTCTGTTTGATGGCGATGAAGCTCCGATTTCTGCTCCGGCTTTCCTAGTAACTCTTCCTCCAGCCTATAGCAATGACTCGTTTGTTCGCCATTGTTCTCATCACCCTGCGAAATTGAATAATTTGAAACAGCCTGGGGTTGCTCGGGCTCAACAGGTCCAGTCGGTGAATTTTCACTGAGCTCTTTTTCAACTGACTTAATCATGCGGTCTGCAACAACCAAATGAAGATCTAGTGGTTCATCTCGAAAATCATTTTCCAGGCAAGATGAGGAATCATTCTCATGTTTCATACCTAACTTGTCACTTGTTTGCTTCATATCAACGATGTTGTCCAAGTTATGGTCCATCGCTTCCAACTCTTCCGACAAATCCGGAATTTTTTCGCTATCGATTGGCTTATGCTGAATCTTTGAACTGTCTTCGAGAACTTTGGCCTCTTCAAAATTAGTAACACTGATCGGCTTTTCTTTGGCCTCGATTAGGGTTTCTTTTGCTGTAGAACGCTCTAGAACTTCGGTGCTGGCGGTTGCTGATGGCAATATCCGAGTCTCTGCTGCTTCTGCGAGCTCCTGGACTCGGTAGGCGGCTTGAATGTTGCATTGATCTTGTTCCGCGCGTACACCTTCTTCCGAGTTGGCAACGGGGTCAAGGCATTGCTCATTGCTCTGCTCTTCTTTTATTCCAACCATTTTTGCTTCAATCGTGGCTTGCATTTCATTCCTGATCTCTATTTCAGACTCCCGATTAACCGCTTGCACAGGTTTTGAAACCGACTTGAAATCTTTAGGTTCGCCACACGCCTCAGTTTTCCCAGTTTCTTTGCATATAATTTCTTGATGGTCAGCCCTCAGCGGACGTCGCTCGTGTTCACAGAGCGACTGTTCTATAAAAAGTGTTTCCTGGAGCTGCTGCCTGCCTTCCACATCCAGCGCGTGTTGCTTACGGCGTTCTTCTAGTTGCGTGGCAAACAATTCAAGGTAGAGAAGCGTCGTTTCCTAGAAATTAATGATTGAATCATAATTAATTCACAATGAATTTTATCGCAAATGTTGAAAGAGGTTGATTATATAGCGGTTGCATAAAGCTTATTTCTACAGCGCTAAACTAGAGTGTGAGAAACACTGTGACGATAATCTTATAGTACACCCGACGAATTGAGTGGCTACGGCCAATCAACTGGATTATCTACGAAATAGAATAAGAATACACTAACATCATTTTTCACAAAGATCATTACCAAAAAAAAAAAACACTGACATTAACTTGGAATGAACCAATACCCGCATTCTGAAGCGTGATATGATCAGAATAATACGGCACGATTTCAATAATCAAAGCACTCACCCTAATTACAGTCTGTATGGACCGTCGTGCATCGCTTCCCGTGAACTGTTGTTCAGAACTGAAGAGCTCTTTGGCGTCCTTGTAGACAGCGTTCATCGCTTTCTTCAGAGCGGACTCGACGTACTCCGACACTTCACCAGCCGAGAAACTCAGCTCTGCTGCTGCCTTCTTCAATTCCACTACAGCTTCCCCATCGAGTATCGTTTGAGTTGCAGCGTCGTAGCACAGAGATCCAGAATCATTTAAAAGTAACTTACAAGTTTCCTCCTGCTCTTCGTTGACAATTGTTTGAGTTTGGATGCTTCTGATGCGAGTGGATGGATCAGTCTGTGTGGCCATCTCCGTGTGTGTTACACTTGCTTGAGATACTTGAGGAACAATGCATTCTTTCGATGTTCCACAGTTCGTCGCGGGATCATTCAGCTCTTGCGTCTTTGTAACATCGCTTGAAATAAAATTCCCAAATTCCAGAAAATCTGTTTGGGTTGAAGAGTTGACGAAAGCGTTAGAGTTCTGGCTACGGTGTTCTTCATTTTCCAATGACACTAAATTCCTGGATTGATCGTGAATTTTATCTTCCTCATGGATGTCGTCACTGGAGTCGTCCAAGTTACCACCGTTAACCAATGGGGGAAGTGAAGCAGGTTTTGTCATATTGCTTTTGTTTTTGTGCTTGTGGGCCATACGACGGAGCTGGACAGTCTGCTGCCGCAGAAGCTGCAGATCTTCTTCCATGCTTTGCTGGGCAGCAGACAACTCATGCAGTTCGTTCTGCAACATTCAACACGAAAAAATTATACGCCTTTTGAATTAGGTTAGATGGAAATTAGTAACAAAAAACGCAAGAGAAACAAATCAAGATATCATAATTAATGAGAAACAGGTTAATAATTTAACTCAAAAACTTTACCTCAACTCCAGCTTTGGAGACATTCAGCTGCTCGAGTTGAACATCTTTGAGCTTCAGTTCATGGACCATCAAAGACTCCAAATCCCGAACGGATTCTTCCTTATCTTTCAGCAGAAGAAACAAACGCTCATTTTCTGCCTTAAGCTTTGTGATTTCTTCGTGAGAAGAAGAAGTGGCGCTGGGGCGGGGAGCCTCGCTAGGAAGTCTTGCCTCGCTGCACTGCATTTTGTGGAGCCGCTCGTACAGCGTAGTGACAGTTTCCTTCAACTTACCGATTTCATCGCACACAAATCCAGAGTCAACTTTAATACTCTTCGTTCCCATTTCACTCAATTCCGGAAAAGGATTCCGATTTTCTGTATTTTCAATGCTTACATCACATTTTTCGGCGTGGATGTTTGATTCTTTGAAATCATGTAACTCCTCAACTTTAATACTCTTCATTCCTGTTTCACTCAATTCCGGAAGAAGATTCCGATTTTCAGCATTTTCAATGATTACATCACACTTTTCAACGTGGATGTTTGATTCTTTGAAATCATTTAACTCTTGTTGAAGCTCGAGACATTTACGTTGCCATGATTTCTCCGACTCTAAGACCACGGAATACTTGCTCCTGAGCTCACACAGTTCTCGTCTCGAGTTATTCAAGTCCTCTTCAGTCGCGTCCCAGGTGCCGGAAACAGGAGTGGCTGAACAAGCCCTGCCAACGCTCGATGCAGATCGACTCTCGACCACCTCGGTCATATTATCGTGTGTGCCAGCGAGTCGTTGTGTAGCGATCGATAGTCTGGAAAGGTAATAAAAATTCAGATTTAATCCACTTGAAAACTATGAAAAACGAGCATCCATTCTACGATTAAAATGAGCATGAAAACATTGCAGCGAATGAAGGTATGCATTCTCTCTTGTATCTGGCAACATATACTGTGTGTCGATTTAGTAGGGAAGTTGATACATTTGTGATGAACTCGTCAGCTCGCAATGCATTTATCCGCAGAAATATCACTGTTCAAAACGGATGGAGAATAAAACAGCGTATACTTAGTTATCCATTGAGGACAGTTAACGTTTTGATTACGTCAACTGTAAATATTAAATTGTGATTGATGTATATTTATAGAAACACAACAAAATAGGCTGAGTAAACTTGCAGCGAGCAGCATCTTCAATTAGTGTTGAATAAAACTAAAGATATTGTGTAGCAAGGTATTGACTTTTCTTATTTCTAATGTAATCACTTACGAATCGGTTCGCGTGATATTTGTAGCTCGGATCCCCTCCTCCATCAGTTCTTTTATCTAAAAAAATGTTCAAACAATAATTTATAAAAATATATTATAAAAAATTATATACCATAAATGATAGAAATAATTAAGCGCAATAATTCCTAATTTTGCAAAGTGAAAGAAAATCCCTCTTACGGATAATGAAGGCTTGAAATCCGGCATCATTGAAGCAATTAACTCCTCCCTCAAGACAATCATTATGTTGATCCAATCTCCGAGTAATCAACTACACTTAATTAGTAAATATAAAACAGTCGCAAAGCCACCTTCTGCAAACCTAAAGTTCAAATAAATATTACTTTCTTTCAAACTACCAAGAATTGAACTAAGATAAACGCATATACGCGTTTTCCATTCCTTAATTACCTTGTTCTGTACATCCGTCACTTGGTCGGCCATGCGAGCCATCGCGATGCGCAACTCCGTGTTCTGTGAGCGACTCTCAGATAAAAGCAAAGAAATCGGAGCCTCTGGCGGTGCCGTTGCATAACTTTGATGTAAGTTAGGACCAGCATTGCTTGGCATGCTGAAGGGGGCGCCATAAGGCACTAAATGCGAGCCATAGGGAGAATATGAATGTGCGTAATGTTCAGGCATTGACTGCGGGGCATTGTGGGGTAATGGGCTTTGGTGATGGTAAGGTCTTACGGCGTTACTATGTGTTGGATGAAAGGCATGAAAAGGAGGTTGTTGGTAAATACCACTCTCTGGAACAAAATTCTTGGTGGGTAGGGTCGCTTGGGCAGGGTGAGATGAGGCACTTATAACTGGACGATGAGGGAAAGGCAACCATTGCGAACTCTGCAAGGATTGACCACCTACTGAAGGATGCATTGATGCTGTTTCACTTCCGTCCGAAGTAACATTTGGAGTTAATACCTCGGAAGGATTGTAGGCAGGTTTTGGAATCGCATTAACTCTATTAGAAACGAGCGTGTCACATTGTGAAGTAGGTCGAAAGCTCTGACCAAAACCGGAATTCTGGCCACTCTGGAGATCCCGAACCAATTCTTGGACCGCAGTCTGGTCGGTGGGTGTAACGTCGGAGGTATTATGTGAGAATTCTGGTGTGTTAACAACGGGTTGAAACGAGTTTGGTAACTCATTTTTAAAGTTATGGGTATGGCTCTCAATGGCAGACTCTGCCTGTAGCAATACCGTTTCATCCGCACCTTTTACCCCTTGGGGGCTGGTGCTACGTGTCACAACTTCAGGACCGCTTGCAGTTTTGTGAGCTTCGTCGTGCAAACGATTGTCAATAACTGAAGACGCGGCATCAGAGGCCGGTTCAGAAACTGCAACAGCAGCAGGGGCGTCAGAAGCCATATTTCTGACGCCAAACACGGGCTGGCCCATCCTGGCTATGCGGGACAATACACTGGCCTTGGAGGACAGTTCCTCGCGCGTTACTTCCTGGACTTCGAGCGCCGGCATCGTGGTATCTGCAACAGATGTACCATAATTACCGTAATAATCATTATTTATGATGATTATGAACATTTGGCTCATAAGTGTCTTACCGTGTTTTTTAGTAACCAAAACCTTCAAATCATGTTTAACCTATAAAAACAAGTTTGGACACGTAGTAAATTTCATTTAGTACTTCAAATATTGATCTATTCATGACACATTCATGATACTGTTATATGCCCAGGTCTTACCAGCAGAGTTCTTGGACGAAGTCATCAGACCATCTGCAGAATTCTGGCCAGATTCAGACGGGGTAGGAGTCGGGCAAGCCGACGGCCGTTTTTGACGTTTAATTTTTTCTATTGTGACATCATAAGCTCGAACTGCTGCTCCCTCCTGCCAGAACAAGACAGTGAACATCAAGACTCAACTTTTCATCCATGCCAGCAAGTTCTTTTCTTTGCAATAACACAAATTTAGATTATCTTGTATCCATATAATTTTATATTGAATGCAACATCATCAGACATACCTAGTAGGAATGGACTTGAAATAAAATAATATAAATCGACAATGGTCAGGCAAATTTGAATAATANTCTCGGGTCTATACTTTCAAAAAAAGTCAAGAGATCGTAAGTTCATCAGCCAATCATTGACGGCCTTTCAAGCAAAATCCACCAATCATATACAAGAAAATAGAGCGTAAGTACTTACGTTAAATTAGCAAATTTTGGAAGTATGGCCCCAGCTGCTAGTTCCCGAAAAGTTCGAGAACTAACAACGAATTTCGAAAGTGAAAATCTCATGCCTTAGCACCTTCAGCATATACCTAGTAGTATTTTCTCGTTCCCTTCAGCATATAGCATTTTCTCTATACCTCCAGCACACAACATTCTCTCCTTACCTCCAGCACACAACATTCTCTCCTTACCTCCAGCACACAACATTCTCTCCTTACCTCCAGCACACAACATTCTCTTCTTACCTCCAGCACACAACATTCTCTCCTTACCTCCAGCACACAACATTCTCTCCTTACCTCCAGCACACAAC
>NW_025947405.1:20998-44670 GCF_000764305.2 Hyalella azteca | reverse complement strand
CAGCAACTCTGTTTACGTCCCGCCTCTACCAGCAACTCTGTTTACATCCCGCCTCTACCAGCAACTCTGTTTACGTCCCGCCTCTACCAGCAACTCTGTTTACGTCCCGCCTCTACCAGCAACTCTGTTTACGTCCCGCCTCTACCAGTGCACTCAGTAACAGAAGATACCGGTATGCTTTCTCGTGTGTGGGACAAGTTTGGCTACCATTTAGACGTTTGCTGTGCAGCACAAGAGGGACATGTTGAGCATTTATAAATATGGAAAAAACATGAAACTTCCTCCTTCGATTTGTGGATAAATTATTCATTTTGAATTTATACTTGAATAAATACAAATTCATTAGATTAGTTCCATCATTTAGAATAATCTTGTATGTTATGTGGCCACTTATATGAAAGTATATAGGATTCTACAGGAACCTGGATGGTAGAGGGAGGTAAAGGCTACAGTGAAATAAGAATGATACCTGGAGAAGAAGAAGGACGAGTTGTTCTGGAGCTGTCTTAAGTAACCACCATTTTTGCCTCAGCGCATCAAACACTTGCAGACTGTCATGGCTTATTACCTTTCAAATAATATAGAGTAAAAATGTTGTAATATGTGGTATAATGACCTAACAAACTATATGAACAACCAATTGGAGATAAATAAGCGCATCAAACACTTGCAGACTGTCATGGCTTATTACCTTTCAAATAATATAGGGTAAAACTGTTGTAATATTTGGTATAATGACCTAACAATCTATATGAACAACCAATTGAAGATAAATAATACTTCAATAACCATAATAAATTGTACATATGCGATGCAGAAAACTCTCAAATTCTTAGAAAATTGACACCTACTATTTGAAATGATGAACTGCAAATGTTTGGAATTAAAAACTTCAAAATAATAATATATGGACTAGGTTTTGAATTTTTTAATGGAATATAAGGTTAAATGTGTTTGGATATACTTACAGACAGCTGTAAGGTTTTATCGACAAGAATCTTAGCAATTGGGTTTTTAGGGTTTTGATACAGAAGCCACACACATGGAGAATTGTTCTGTTTGGGAGACAGCACACAGCTCACAACAGCACCAATTTGTTCATTTCGATCAGTAGAATTGTGGCTGGAACATAGAGAGAAGGCTAAATGAGCAATGTCTAAATAGAAAGAAATAACATCCACACTAAAACTTTGTGAAGAAGAAATTGTGAATTTCTGCTCAGATATATGCTATAAAGAAATAGAATTTTTCAAAAAATCAACATCTAATTGATTTTAAAAATGAAAACCAGTTATGATATGCATATATTTATATGTATAGATTAATATTAAATGGCAGGATTTACTTGTTTACACACGTTATATGTATAGTAGTACCTATATTGTATATATAATTTCAAAATCCAAACATTTATGGAGCACCTAGTTTAATAAAACTCAATATGAATTATTAAACACAAATTGAGCAACAAAACAGCCCCCAACTATACAGCTTCTTCAATTAACAAGTGAATTATTTCTTAGGATCTTGATCACATTATAGATGTAATTTTTAAAGATTTTTAACCAGAGCCTAACATAATTGATTTGTTTTCCACCATTGAATTCCTAATAAATAGCAATACAAAATCATCTTACTCTTGGAAATAGTTTTCAAGGTACTTTAAAAATTAGGCAGTGAAGAAGCTTTGAATGAACTCTTACAAAACGATTTTCTTATTTGAGCAGAAAATTAATTGATTTATTCAGTTCCCTATGCAGTATCAACAGATGCAGTTTGGCTTATCTGCTGTTAAAATAATGGCAATTTTTTAAAAGAATTTTATCATCTTATTCAAAGTTGTCAATATCAATTAACTCACATCAGAGTGACTTCGACTTTAACAGCAAGCAAGACAGGATTAGAATCAGTGACTCCAGGGTTGCTGAGACCAGCACCGCTGAGACTATCAGTCGCAGCTGAGGAGGCTTCATTGGGTTGCCGAGGAGGAACGTAGTTGAGAGATGTCCGGCTTGAGGCCAATTGAGCAATTGGCGGGTCATCGAATATGGATGAAAGATGAGAACTACAACAAAAAAATTATAATTATAAATACGGTACTAATCAGATATGAATAAAAATTAAAAATAATCATTTTTATTTATTCATTTTCAGAAGTTTGTCATGGGAGCATATAATTCATCTTGAGGACAACAGCTGAATGTTACAGTTTATTATAACCAATTTTAGGCCATAATTAGCAAAATCCTCTGAACATGCACCAAAATAAAATGGAATAAACTGGGACGAAAGGGACCAATAAGCACAAGATAATTCCACATTAATAAATATGGAAATCTTGCTACATAATGCAAAACATGTTCTCAATAATGTTCCTAATATACAGTAATAATAACACAGATCCTATCTTTTTGAAATTGTAAGCTTTTAGTTTTTTCTTTTTTGTGTTCCATTGTCATTTCCTTATCACTTGGATTTTAATCTTCTTTGTGTACATTTTGATTGTTTCTGCTGTAATTATATTCTCTAATTTTTTTAACTGATTATGGAACAAATCTCTAAAAAAAATTCATTCAGATATGGTGCATTTACTTGACATTTATTTTGCTTTTAAATTCTTGCAACTTGAGCACACTAATGATATTAGTTGATATCTGGCATCTTGACTGGATTAACAGGATGGCAGCTAGAAAGTCTTCACCAAAAGGCAATTGATCTCATCTCCCCATATTTTTGTAGGACTCCTGATTACTTCTCATATCACAGTTCATCATTACTCATCATATCACTGTTTATCATTCATCATTACTTATCATATCACTGAATATTAATCTGTATTCATATTTATCCAAAACTATCATATCAAAAACTATCATATTCACCAAAAACTACCTACCAATTATACATCATCAGTAATGGAGAATTATAATTGGGACATTAAATCTCCCTGGATCATACCTTGTTGTCTTTGAGGTAATGACTTGGTAAATGTATTTGGCCATATTTTTGTGTAACTTAACAGTCAAAGCCATTAAAAATCATAACATATTGATGATCTTGCAACATCTAAGTGAAGAATGAAGTAATAGAAATGTTAAGGTCTCTTCTATGCCACTAGGAATTTCAGCATATGAAGTCCATTCATTGTTAAATTACTAATAATAGTGCAGGTTGCCTAACTAATATGGTATGGTAATTAAAATTTTTATCAACTTACAAGCAATTTTGTATCATGTTTTGAGACATGCCAAATAGTACCTACATCAATAAAATAATTACTTATATCACAGATATGAAAAATTTAGTTTGGTACACATAGCCCTCAGGCCTAACTATGGGCAAGCTAAAAATGTCACAAGCCTAATACAATTTATTATCATATCATATTAGAAAGTATTACAATATAATACCGGTAATTCAAATATTTCTGATCATAGATTGCTTATTTACCTGGAATGTGGCTTAGGGAGAAATTCATCAATTTCATCTTCTTGATTGATGACTTGATCAATACTAAAATTGATACTGGTAGTAGGTTGTTCTTTTTTTATTCTTCTAAACATTTTAATTATATAAAACAGTAATATAAAATAATTTATTAGCGATCAACATGGAAATTGTAAAAATATATCTACATCTGCCACTGCTCAATTTGAAAAACGTTTACTCATTATCAAAATTTTGCATCCCTAAATAAACTAAATTTGAGTCAATTAATAAAATCAGCAAATTAGTTATTTCATGTGCCCCCATTCATGCACCCGTGTGGGATGGCTCTGGTGGTAGGTGTCACAAAGCAGTCTTAAATCCAAGGTGACGTAGAAGTACGGTAGGTATGCTTTTGGGTAATATTTCCATGCAATGGAAAAATCACCCAATCAGCATTCTCTAGTCAATAACCCTAGCAATTTATGTAGGACACTCTCAATCTGATCAATTGGTGCAGAGCAAGTGGTCCTGCCAACAAGCGGTCTGAACTTCTCTACATACACAAATACGCTTATTAGTATTAGATGGCAGAATTTACTTTTTATACATGTGTGATTGATGACCAGAGAATTCTTTAATTTACATTATCAGGAAGTGGAACAATTCTTCAGATGACGGTAGATTAAAAGGCAAGTTTCAGGAAGTTGATTTTGTTTATTAACAATGTTTTGAATGCAATAAACATTCATTTCAAGTTAGAAGAAGCATTAAATATTGAAATTTTGGTAGAAATAAGTACATACCGTCAACCAGGGCTACTGGGGACGATTTTGAACGTTTTTCATTCATAACTTCTTACCATGAAACATTTCATAAACAAGTTTAGGCTCATTTCAAAGCTCTTTGCAAGTGCTATCACATGGCTTCTCCAAAAAAATTTCGTATGCTATTTGTAAGGTGCCAGAAGCAAAAAAAGAGTGTCCCGAGTAGCCCCGTCAAACTTGGGACACTTGGAATACAACTTAATTTTAAAACATTTGAAGCATGCAGAGTGTACTCATCCATTACTAACAGTACACTGAAGTCCTCCTCTTTCATTGTAGATGATGTAGAGGTAGNGTTTCTCCTATTTTTATGAGAGTTTGATCTCTGGGCAGGAGTTAGGATCTCATCATCTGAAGTTTCTGATCCAAGAGTGATTTCACCTATGTCATCATCATCAGCACAAAAACCCTCAAAGTTACTGTTCCGGGGAACTGTGGAAAGGCCAGTCCCTCCACCAGCAGCAACTGATCTCCCCAAAGCCGAGTCAGGAATTGCCAAAGGTGGAACTAATGATGGTGAGTCAGGTGTTTCTGGGACACAAACAAGATCTTTTGACTTATCTCCTACTGGCAAAGGCGATTCAACAGTCTCAACTAGTTCAGGCAAAGAAGGAGAGTTGCTGCCTTCATCTGAAGACAGGCTACTCTCCTTCCGCCTCTTATGGCGCGACATCCTCGAAGTTAACAATGTCGCGCTATTGATTAATTCTTAGAGTTCAAGAACACAGTTATCACGAGTTTCAAAATTGAAATTAAAGATGTAGGCTTAGGAACTTACTTACGACCGTCGTCGACTGCAGCTCGAACCTTGGCGACAGTCTCTAAATGTCCTCCATGTACCTCCGTCCGCAGCTCGAACCGGAATCAACATCCATGAACGAACATACGAAACTGCATAAAAAATAGCATATCGGACGTCACCAAATTCCGCACTACAAGATTATTTCGATTTTGACTTTGTACAAAATATAAGGTCACTAATTATTTCAATTTTCTCGTAACAGTCCAGTTATGTAAAATTTAGAGACACATTTTGTAAACTAGAAGACATGGTTAATCATTCCTGAGATGGAATGCAAGGACTACGATAGCTACTATCTTCTTGAAGTTTAATTTTTTTTAATTATCGAAAATATTCCAGAATGAAACCGGATTACTACCTTTCGGCTATCCATAAGCTACTCTGAAGATAGATCATCGATTTATGAAGCTGACTGGGAGGAGGGAGTGTTCGGTTTTATCGCATCACAAATAGTTCATATCTGCTATACTGCCAGATAGCGATATGTGATAGATAGTCCCATGGTTGAACTACTAGTTCAACCATGGATAGTCCCTGTAGGAAATTATAGGGGTGGTGAAACATTTAAGTTTCGTTACTTGTTGAAAAGTTTTGGAGATAATCTTAGAGATCGAAATAAAAAATTCAAGCATCGAAATATCAATATCAAGCATCGAAATAAAAAATTCGCGGCTACCAAAAAAATTATGACAATAACCAATAAAATTTGTAATTCAAACTTAAAATAAACAATACGCATGTTATATCTAGCTGTACATTTTATTTAAAATCCGAATGAGTTCGGATTTTGCTGATGAGGAAAAGTTCATTTCGATGCATTAATGTTGTCACTAGAACATCATGTCAGCCTAACCTCACAGAGCCAAAACTCACATTGCCTAACCTCACAGAGCCTAACCTCGCACAGCCTAACCTTACACAGCCTAACCTCACACAGCCTAGCCTCACACAGCCTAACCTCACACAGCCTAGCCTCACACAGCCTAACCTCACACAACCTAACCTCACACAGTCTAACCTCACACAGCCTAACCTCACACAGCCTAACCTCACACAGCCTAACCTCACACGGCCTAACCTCACACAGCCTAACCTCACACAGCCTAACCTCACACAGCTTCTATAGAACAATGATAAATTTCCTTGTAAACGGCACCGAGTGCGCCGAAGCCAATTCATATTTGCCATTGTATGGCTGACATACCGTTGGCTGATTGCTTAGTGACTGATTGTCTTAAATGCCGAACTTGGGCAGTTACTTTTAGTGGGTTTTAGCATCGGTTGAGCAGTGAAAACTATGGAAATTCTATACTCGGATTATTACTCAAAAGATGGCCTACATGTCGATCAGTCTATTATATTATCGTCGCACTTGTATCACTTAGGTTGCACTTCTGTTAGACTGAATTACAAGAACAAAAATTACATCACTATGATGACTCAACCATATATTCTTTTTCAAAAATTGCATGTCCATTACACAAACTTTTTTATAGAAATACCAAATTTAAGAGGTAGGTCGCTGAGGAACTATTTGCTGAGGTTGCCTTGAAACTATTCGTACAACTAATAATGCCTGTGAGAGCTTGTAAATGCCTGTTTTGTGAGCGTAAATCCTGTACTAATAGAAATGTTGTTCGGACACCTTTGAGTTGTGTGATTTGTCACGGAAAAATAAAATTATCTCCGGCAATGTTTGCTATGCTGTTTTTATCGCTGTAAAATTCTGTAGGACGGATGGCGAAACGCAAGAAAACTTAGCGTGAACGCAGCCGATTGCAAGAATTTTGCAATTTCCCAATTTTGGTTGACAAAAATTGCCCAAAAAGATATTACCAACGCAATATTATCAATATCAAATGTATCCCATTCATTAAAAATTTGAATTTTCTTCTTGTAATAAAGAATTCATGAAGAATGTGAGATAAGCAAAAAATAATTAGAGAGATCCTTCGATGTTCTCCATTCGCTGCTCCGCTCAACGCACACGGCACAACGGACAACGCTGGTGTGGTCAGTGCTCAACATGACTCCGTGAGGGATGGTGTATCAAACTTCAGCTCTGAGTTGGTCGAAAAGTGAACGTGTGATAATACGTTAGTTTTCATTGTGCTTCAATTTTAAAATAAAATACATCTTAATAGAGTGATTATTCATACAGGATTATAAGCATCGGTTAATCGTGTTGAAAGTTGATGAGTTTGAGTGTGTGGGCCGTTGGATAACCTGAGGCAGAGCGAGTTCCTTCAATGCTGCAAGTAGCAGCTTCACCGGAGCACAACATTGCAGGTAACTTTATTGCAAACTTAATTAAATGTTATAGATAAGAGTTATAGGGTATGAGACGAAGTGATTAGTTTATTGAAATAACCTTAGAGTTTTGCGAAAAAATTAGCGTAAAAATTTTCAGAGGGAATGAAGTTTCCTGCAAACTCAAATCTCAATAGTAAAGTTTCTTTATTATTTAGGTACCTACATAGTTAATGCAGATTTTAATGCCATATTAAAAAGTGATAAACCAATAGTCAATTAGGCTAGCTCTGAAGAAATTAAAAGGGGTGTTTACCTCCGCCACGTTTTGACGGGCATCAGTTGAATTTTATGAACGAAAATATTTTCCCTTCCTTTCCTCTTGGACAGTTAAAATTTGAAAGTTCGTCTCACCATTTACTTGTTATGTAGTTTATTGTTCTCGATCAATTCAAGTTTGTTTACAACTTTACATGTTTGCAAACAGAGCATCAAATACGTAGGCGTGTCAGAGTATGATGAACGTCTCGGAAGTATAACGTTGTGCAGTTAGAGGGAATGTTTATTATGTAAATTATAAATGTTTCATATTTGTAGTACCAAAATAGTTGAAGTGCGCAAGTGAAATGTAGATTCGCAAGTTTCATGCAGCGCATTTTCAACTTTGTTCCAATTTAACTAAGAACATTCATTATTATGCCATTCTCTACTCATCTTAACATAAAAATATATGTTTTTCAGGTGCGCACTGTAAAAATCAAGCACGTTTTTTCATTAATTTTTTTAGATAGCAATGATTTTTACTGAGTGTAAATCGTAACTGAATTAAAAATATTACTGAAATTGACCGCTGAAATTCCTTTCCGCTTTCTAGATTCCGTTCCCAAGTCGGAGATTTGAGAAATTTCCAACTTTGCTTGCACTTTCATCCAGGCTCACGAGAAATTGAGTGAAACGAAGACTTAGTTACTTATTTATCGCGTAGTTCACTACTTCAAACTTGAAGAGATCTCGGTTCATTCTAACGAAATTTATAATTCATTTAAAAATGGCATGACCACCTAAATCATAGCTTATGAATGTACAAAGCAGACTCAAAGGTCATGAGACCTTTGGTTAAATAACCAAAGGTTATTCTGTTTCATAACACGAAATTAGCGACTTGAAACGAAATTTCGCATCAAACTCAGAGCTGTCCCAAACTCGGAGCTGTCCATTACGCCGGGGCTCTTGCCTGCAGCGCTATGCTCCTCTCGAGGTACGAGGTAAAAGTTGAAGTCTACTATAACACAACAGTACCGGGGACTAAGTTATAGAATAGAATAGAATAGAAGTGTCGGCACTGAAGAAATAGGCCCATGGCCTGTTGCCGATTCTTGTACTTTTCGTGACTTGATTCACAAGGGATCCGGCCTTTGGAAGCCGATCTTTCCATAACAGACGATTGAGTGAGTTATGCGCGAACAGATGCTGATTATCATCTGTTGCTTATCTGTTCTACCAAGAACGTTTTTACAAAATATTTTACTTTGGTTTGGCGAGTAACTCATAAATTATTTCACTATTAAGTAGGAATGTGTTCACTTCTTAGCGCATATTTTCTTGTCTGCCTCCCATAAGTGATTGAATACCATTCAACGTTCGTCCCAAGTCAACTTTATATTCAAAACTTCGAATGTTATAGTTGGTCGACAGCTACTTGAAGCTTGGAAGTCAACAGAAATGAGAACTTATGCTACTAGTTTGTGATTAAATCCTAACGCTTTTTCGTCCTCGGGTTCAGTTGTCGAAAAGATATCTTGGCTGGCTAAAAAATGTCTGTCATCGCGAGCGTCTGTGAGTCTGTATTTTTTTGTGCGACGAGAAGCTCGCTGTTGAGCTCGCGCCGCATATACAGCGATTGTCACGCACAAAATTCGTCCGATAGCGCTTGACAATGCAGGAAAAATCTCATTGAACTAGTCTAAGCCAGTCTATTTAGCATTGAACCATTCTAAGCCAGATTATTTAGCATTTAACCAGTCTAAGCCAGACTATGTAGCATTTGAAAAACTTGCACGACGAGTAACGAGAAATGAAGGTAGTGTTAAGCTTGCACTTATTCCATGAACACAACTTATGTTATTCACTCTCTATCTCTATTGCACCGCTAGCTCTGAAGCATTTCAAGCTTGTAAATTAGAGAGCTTGTACAGATAAAGATGACGGTCTGATCATTTGTACGCAGTGCACAACGAGCTGATCAATGAGCGCTCAGTTCTGAGACGCTATACGCCATAAAAGTGCATGACTGTTGGCGTATTTCCTTGTACGTATGTAATGCTTTAGTTCTGTAATATTTTGTATCATTCCTTAATGATTTGCTCAGATTTTAGTGCTTATCGAGATGAAAAAATGTCTCATTGTATGATAACTACGCATTATGCGACGCCTTGCCTTACTTTAAAGACAACTTTGATAGACCCTATGTTATTGTTTTCAAAGTAAATGTTTATTTAGCATGTAAATAATGAATATTTATATATAATATTGTGTGTTGTTGTCTTATTATATGATAACCTACTTATTATGCGACGCCTTGCCTTACTTTCAAGACAACTCAGATAAACCATATGTTATTGTCTCCAAATTAAAAATTTATATATCATATAAATAATGAATATTTGTGTGTGTGTTGTGGCCCCGAGCGCAGGCCTTTCTTTATTATTATTACTTACTATTTATTACTTTAAAGAAAGACAACTCTGATGGACCCTATGTTATTGTTATTAAACGTTTGTGTAGCATATAAATTAATAAATAATTAATATTTGTGTGCGTGTTGTGGCACTGAGCGCTGGCCTTTCTTTATTATTATTACTTATTATTAATTACTTTAAAGAGAACTCTGATGGACCCTATGTTATTGTTATTAAACGTTTATGTAGCATATAAATAATGAATATTTGTGTGTGTGTGTTGTGGCACCGAGCGCAGGTATGAATGCCGGTGCACGCCTCGCCGCGTGCTGCTGCATCCCTCAGCACCACCAGCGCCAGCCTTCTTGCTGAACAATTCTGGCATCAGGTTAACTATGAACAATAACAAGCTTCCTCTATGAAATTCTGGCATCATCGTAGGTCTTTAAATCTTCGTTCACTCTCTGCACAGTGGCAAACTCAGTTAGGTACTCAGACGTGTCCATCACTGCTTCAGAGAAGAGCTCTTCTGTCAGGCTGGCGCCTGACGATGATTCAGCTATACCTACTCCTACTGATACCTTTGAATGATCTTCACACTTATTCGGTAAGCACTAGTATTTATAGATTTGCACCTGGTTTCAGATTTGTCCACAACACCGAGAACGTTGGTTGTTAATTAAGCGATAGCACCACACGTCTTATCACTATGAACGAACATACTTCTTCTTCTTCTATTTGTAGTTGAAGGAGCTCTGGAGACGCGTCCAAGGTAGCCCCTCGACAGGACGGTGATTTACGGGGGTTGCGTAACTGTGGGCAAAAATTCAGAGATAAGACACTTCAGAGTGCAGAGTTACTACGAGAATATTGCTACTGGAAAGGGCAAATGCTGCATTTAAATGAATGAGGTTTGAATATATGTTCATATTTCATCCCGGGTTAGTGTTCACTGACATGCCCTGCACTCAGCCTCACATGAGTCTGTAGGCTCTACCGAAGGTCCAGCCTGGGCGGCACAGCCTGGAGCTTCTTCCGACCAAAATGGTCTTATCAATATGTGAGAGTGAGTTGCTACCTCACAACAAACAAAACTCCTGTGGGCATGTATCTGAAGGATCAAAAATTAAGAGTAATATTGAGGTGAGCAGCAAACAATCTCCACAAAAGACAGGCGCAACAAGCTGTACACTAGAGACTAAGTAAAGAGCTGATCCCAAAACGACTGCAGAGAGTGATTCTGCTCNTTGCTGCTGTGAATCACATTTCGTGACGCTACTGGGCATTGATGAAATCTTGGGGGCTGTTGCTGCAGTTATTGCTGATGTCTTGGCTGTTGCTGCAGTTATTGCTGATGTCTTGGCTGTTGTTTCAACAATTAATTCATCGCTGTTGATTCAATGTCTGCTGATCTGTTGCTGTAGTCACCGCTAATGTCGCTGCTTCACATTCCCCCCAGAAAGCGTGGGAAGATCTGGTGCAGCTTATAACGTCTCGGCTGGATGACGAAATCCGACGACATTCGTGTTATTTTAAGGCCGTCTGCCGCTCCTGTTAACACGTCACATTTTGTACTACGTCTTCCTTCTTTTCTATGTAAATTTCTGAAGACTGACGCTCCGATGAACCTTGAATCGCTATTTTTGATAGAATTTGCACCTGATTACAGTTTTATGTCTGAACCTATTGCCAGATGAACTTGTAACTGATTTTGTGTTGACTTTTTATTATATGTTACGAAGATGTTATTCGGGATGAAAAATGAAGTGGACCATATACAGGCATGAGGCGCCCGTCCTACGCCCCATACAGAGACACGCACATGGAGGTCGTGTGTAGGTACGGTCGAGTCTCATGTACACAGTCCCGCTCGTCTGTACGTAAACTACGCTAAGTTTGCGCTGCACGTGTAGCCTTTCCGGTAGCATTCCCTCACGCTCGCGCTGCTTAGCATTGTTTTGCCGCGTGCTNAGGTACGGACGAGTCTCGTGTACACAGTCCCGCTCGTTTGTGTGTAGGTACGGACGAGTCTCGTGTACACAGTCCCGCTCGTTTGTGTGTAGGTACGGACGAGTCTCATGTACACAGTCCCGCTCGTTTGTACGTAAACTACGCTAAGTTTGCGCTGCACGTGTAGCCTTTCCGGTAGCATTCCCTCACGCTCGCGCTGCTTAGCATTGTTTTGCCGCGTGCTGGTGTGGCCGCTATTGTCTACTGCTTCCATTCAAGCTCACGGCGATAAGTAGGATTTTTCAGTTCCTTAACCCTTTTGTGTTTAAACTGGTTTATTTAGCATTTTGAGGTTATCGCTAAGTAGGATTTGTCAGTTCCTTAACCCCTTTGTGTTTAAAGAGGTTTATTCAAAATTTTTAAGCATTTCGTTGTCTCGGAAGCAGTGCCAGAATATGATCGTGTTAAATACTGCCTTGTGTATTAAGCGAACGAACAATAACCCCGGTATTGTATGTTCTCATGCGCACACTATAACAAATTGGTAGCATATTCCTGACCATCGTTTAGCTTTTTGAAGGCTTGCCTTCGACCAGCCTTGTGAGCCATCATGTGGTATCCACGTAGTTTTAATCATGGCTCGTAGCTTAATTAGGTCAGCGGTTGCCTGCCGCCCTCAGCTCTTTTGACGAGCCCGAGTGAGTATGGTTGTCCGTGCAGCTTCTATTATTAAGTAAACATGAGCTGTACTATAGTACGAGTATATTGAACTGTAAGCAGATACGAGTATTGAACTGTACTAGTACGAGTATATTGAACTGTAAGCAGATTTATTTTAATTTTACGAAAGCTTTTTCCTACGTTCTGCTAAAATCGGCATGTTTACCTCTATGCAAGCTGGTGCAGCAGCCTGCACTGCTGGTGTTGCAACTAGTATAAAGTATCAGGACTGTTTTCGTTCAAATAACATCGGATACCAGTGAGCTGGCAGAGCGACGTTTGTTTCGGATACCAGTTGTGGCTAGGTAGGTTAAAATCAACAGTGGAAATATCGCTCATGCAGCTGCGGATATCTCAAGCAAATGTTGCTCTGCCAACTTAAAAGTACTAATCCCACTACTAGCTTGATAGTAACACATGTTTCTAGCAGCTGTATGGTGGTAAGCACCTTTCTACCAGCGGTATGGTAACAGATGTCGGTCTACCAGCTGCAAGGTCACAGCTGTAGCAGCGGAATGTGTGGAGAGGTCAGAGCTGTAGCTGTAGTGTTGTAGGGATGCCTGGGACGTGAAAGGTAACACTGCTCTATATTAGGCCGGCATAGGCTATCACTGGTCACTAATTTTATGTAATTCTAGCAGGTCAGCCCGGCGTAGCCCGGGATAGATACATAATCCTTTCAATTGGAGAATCCAGCTCTTCCGAATCCCGTCATTATTGAAACCAGTTGATAATTGTGAACCTAAGTACCGTAATTGAATGAAAACGCGTCAAACTCATTGCCGCGATCGTCCTTTTAAGTCATGATTTAAAATGTAAAGGCTACATGGCCATTTTTATACATCCACACCTAATAAAGTTAACATCTAATTTTTATTTTACAGTACATCAAACTTCCCACCATTTATGCCACAGGATTTCATTTGTAAAGATAAAATTTTCAACTAATATCCCGACACGGGGAGATAAGATCATGGATACGTTGCCGAATAGCCCTACGTATTTCCGGAGTTTGTAGGCTTCGAACACGCACTCCAGCACACTAACTTTGATGAATATTTAACATATTTACCATATATGGTGGTGATTATGTCTTTACCAAGGCAGTAACTATTCAGGACATGAATGCCATGCAATTGCCATACTTATTACCTACTGACATTGTTCAGTAGCCCGTTTGTCCCGTTCTAATTACTTAGAACGTCATAATTACTTAAATACGGAGACAGTTAGACGCAACCAAATTGCTCCTACACACCAAATTGCTCCTACACAGTGCTGTTGAAAGTGTGTGTGATGGTCACATCCCATGTGTTTTGGTCGGCATGATGCACTTGCTGTTTGTTGTGACCCTTCCTATACAAGGTGCACTGTGTAGTTGGTTCCTGCTGTATACCTTAATGCTGGTGCTGTTGAGTATCACGTGACACTCTTGTTCTTGTTACATTCACGTCTTGTGTTGGTGTAACGTTCAGACGCACTCCCTTCACTGGCACTGAAAAGTCGAGAGCAATACAGAGCTGTGCGTTGTATTGTTTATGGCTATGCCAGCCTGTGTGCTCTATGGTGTGTGAAAGTGCTTGCCTCTCAAATTATCCTCGTAAGATCTCAAATTATCCTTGCAGCAACATCTTAAATTATCCTTGTAATATCCCAAATTATCCTTGTAATATCCCAAATTATCCTTGTAACATCCCAAATTCCTCTCTCACATTCCTGTAACATCTCAAATAAAGTTCTTTTATGCTCGGCGTTGCGTCGTGTTGGCGGTAACAAGTCATCTCCTACCAATACGTGGCCGGTAAAAACGGATGGTATCGTTGACAGTCCTGCTGTCGTGTTGCTGCTGCTCTGACTCTTGTCAGCTGGCTAACTACAACAAACAAGCGGCCTCCCAAATGCCCAGAGTGAAAGTGCAGCAGACGCAGCGGCACTCTCGACCGGAAAGTCTCATGCTGGTCGAGAGGCTATGCGTGTGCCATGAAGCTACGTCGCTACGAGCAGCCTGTGTCATGTACGCAGACTAGTTAGGTCCCTCCTGTAGAGTACTGCGTGGCTGATGTTTCTGATGTAACAGCGGCCATTGATTAGCATCGTTGTCATGTTCGTCGTATATTTTCATATCGTTACTTCCGTAATTTTGTTACTCTGTCCTCACCCCGCTTCTTCTCTCACTCCGCATCTTCCCTTACTTCGCTTCTTCCCTCACTCCGCATCTTCCCTTACTCCGCTTCATCCCTCACTCCGCTTCTTCCCTCACTCCGCTTCTTTCCTCACCCTCCATACTATGTCTGTGTCATGTACACTTTGGAGAGAGACTCAGCAACTGCTTGTCTTTGTATGGATTACGTTGAACTGTGAACGAATTATATTGTGCTCTAAAGCTACTCTGATTTTGACGTCACATTGTGACGCAATTGAGCATATGACCTGCGTAACGCTGTTAGCCGCGGCCTGTTGGGGCGCGTGCTGCGCTTCAGTGTCAACGACCCACAAACTTACGCTCAACCCCCACGTCTGACTCCATTTCTGGATCACGAATAATGCAAGCTTTTATCTTTGCTCGTGCATTGTCTTCAGATTTACAGTTGGCTCTTGGCTATGAAGACAGGCGATTATATATAGTCATCAATTTCAACAGCCAGTGTCTTTCGTCGAGTTTCCGAGCGGTTAGACACTGAAAATCGTTAAGGTTATTTTCTCTCATTGTATATTTATTTTGATTCGCGTTACATTCATAGTAATTCAACCGTCATTATATTGGCCTGCTAAGCATTGTGTGATCAATGAAAATAATAGAGGTCCCTGCATCGCCGAATTGTCAACACTATCGAGCTACTTTGGGATGAGGAATGCAATAAAAAGCTGATGTGTTACTTGCAGTGCAGTCAATGGTATGATTTGCGGACAAAGCATGATTAATTGGCTTTAAAAAGTTACCTTGCTTATTGTCTCTCCTTTGCACCACATGACATGATGCGATAGACGAAGTTCAAATGTGACGTTTCCTGCCCTGCGCAGAAATGCACGCTATCTTGATTGTCTGTAATTGCTTACTGGAATGCCGAAGCCTCGTGTAGTGGCAACGTTATTTCAAACATCACACGTTCAAGACAAAGGAGGTCGCTGATTTCCTGTGTTTACACGCCAATGTAATTGTCAACGAGCTTACTCGATGATGACGACGACATCAGGACGATCAGCTTCTACTCTGATCTCTCGATCGTCGGGCGACGCTGCTCGATTTATGATTACCGGGAGCAGCTTACGATTGTGTACGACGGAGCTAACCTTGAAGTGTCACTCAAGTGGCTGTGTTTGTCTCGGGGCGGGTTTTTTTGTGCCCATATATGCATTTCTCTTGCGGTGTCTTTTTAGGCCGCAGTTATAGAAGCACCTCGAGCAGCGAAGCTCTCTCGCCTTGAGAGCCGACCGCAGCCTTGGTCCGAATGTCACGTCATTCATTGTAGCGTCATGTTAGCGGTGGTTAGCTCAGCGTTCCAGTCATTTCGTGTTAATCCTTGCATTTTTTGAAAAAATACCTAGTGTAGTTTATTCCTTTCTGCTCATATTTATTAAAAACCTTGTTCAAATGATAATGAAGCGGGTCTCGGGAACTCTCTCGTTAAAAATATGGTAAATTTCCGTGGCGTCTTCTTTGCTTCTATGTTTATATTTATAATATTTTGATTTGGATGATTTCTGTGTAATTCATCATTCCTTGAGGTTGTTGTCGCCACTTCTTCATTTGTTGTAGGTTGTTTTGTTGTTGTCTTAGAAGCACTCGTAGCTCGAAGCTCGAAGCAAAGTAGCTCGGCAGCTGCAGGCAGCAGAGGTCGTGGTGAAGGTTGTGGCCTGGGCTGATATTTCATGGGTTCTTCGAGCCTCCATGTGCTCCTCTCCTTCTTCCTAACGTCCACACAGCCATCGCACTTTTCATCACGCCCTCATCATCATCACGTTGATGATGATGATGATCATCATCATCACGTTATCATCATCATCACCATCATTTATATAGCAATTTGAATAATCGCCACCGTGGTGTCATTTTTTGTGTTCAACATCAGCCGACTGCCGAAACCATCAATCGCCGTCACCGTTAAAACGCAAATGAATTTTGAAATACAAAAAATCTTCAAAAAGAAAATGAAGGATGGAATAAGACAGTGCTCAAATTCACAATGATTGATGGGACAAGAAAACTGATAAATCGCACAGTAACTGATGAGAACACGTTAATTACTGGGCAGATAAGTACAATGAGTGATAGAACTATTATAAAGTTTAGGATTCACTTACATAAACTATTCATTTAGCACACGATTTTCTTGTTATAATTAATTTATTTTTAGCTTGTCTTTATCGAAAGTATTAACTACACCTGCAATCTTACGACTATTCGCGACGTGAGTAGAAAGCGCTGAAGGTTTTGGTTGGGCCGAGGGAGAAGGGACCTTGAGGCCCAAATTATTGCGCAGCACGCAAGTGTCCTGCAGATGCAGGGTGTCCTGCAGATGTAGGGTGTCCTGCAGATGCAAGGTGTCCTGCAGATGTAGGGTGTCCTGCAGATGTAGGGTGTCCTGCAGATGCAGGGTGTCCTGCAGATGTAGAGGCGATAAGAGCGCTTCACAAATCAACCTGTCCTGGCAAACAGAAGCCAACTGTGATGGCCTGCGAGGTGAGGCGGTGGTGAACGTCTGCTAGCAAGCCCACCGGCAGACGTCGACCATCGAACTTCAGTTTGTATTGATGAATTTCGATGATTAAGAATATATAGAAGTAGATGAGATTTATTTCAGGAATTTGTATGTTTAATTAAGAAACTTACGTGGGACCTATAGCGTGGTTATGCAACATTATAATTGGCTAAAAGACGTATATTTTACACCTTGTAACTAAATAAATAGGATTGCAATCCTGTTTTAGAGTTTTGCAAATAGGATTGCAAAACACTCTCAGAGTTATCTCGGATATGCAGTCTGAAATTATGTTCAACTGTCATTGCCGTACGTAATAAGCTGCCTCGTTCATTATTCAGTTGATTTATCAGCCTCCGGGGAAGTTCATGATTGACCTCCTCTAATTACCATATCCTAAAGGCAGGCAGGTGATAACTCTTATTTTATTTAAGAAAAAAGTGTCATCTCTGCAGGGGTTTGAGTTCCCGAGTTCGTTTTGGCGGCAGCCTCGCAGACCGGCATGCTCTCAGTACTCATGTCGCGCTCATGGAATACTATTGTAATTGAACACTCTCAAATAGTGTTCAATAGTGTTGGATAGTGTTCAATACTGTTCAATGGTGTTCAATAGCCACTATTGAACACTGACACAGCTCTTTTGATCTGTTGGCAGCGCTGCAATATTATCGTCCACTTATTATCATTCAAAGTTAACTTTCTCTTTCTGGTATTCATTAACAGTATTCGAATTTTTTATGCTCTTTTTCAGTTTTGCTATTATTTTTCAAACTGTGTGGCATTTGAACAAAGTTTTGACAGTTGGTGCCGGAGGTCATTGCGATCTTTGGTGGTTGCGACACGAGCGTCTCATTGCTCACTTCTGTCGATTATCAGCGGCAATATTTTTGTCTCTAAATGTCAATTGTCTACAATTGACATTTAATTGTAGGTTACATAGTATTCAATTGCCTACATAGTATTCAGTTTGTACTTTATTACATTGCAACTGTCACTGCTTGGTCGATAGTTCCGGAATTTATGATGTTTGTAGCCAACTTATTTGCAATGGACGACTCGAATATTTACTTCTAGAATAGTAATACTCAATGAATTTGATAAAGAGCATTGTTTATTCGTCTAAGAAAATAACCGAAAACCGTTGTAATATTTCTTGATCAGTACCTAAACGATGGAGCACGAATGAAAACCACAGAACGCCAATACGTTGCGGACCCGAGAAATAAGGTGCGGTCTCATTTCTTTAATAATTATACTTTCTCGGGTTTCTTTGTCCTATTGATTACTCACAAGTAGGGAGAAGCACTATGCATTGTGTATATAATTTTCGAATAAAACACCGATTTTACATGTTTGATTTCCCTTGAATTTTATTCCTATTTTCTATAAAATCTGTTTAGTTGTATACCTGTTTTGATCCGCTTCACTTTCATTACCCGCAGAAAAATCACTAAAATGAGTACATTTCACTACTGAATCACGCATTTCTCTTGCCATAGAGCCGAGCGTTGTACGCGTTCTCCCGCGCCAACACTTGCGCGCTTATAGTGAGTTGAAGAGATAGCGAACTTGATGATGGCCGGCCTCGATTAAGCGCATTTGTGGTTTGCCTGCAAATGATCGGACGAGCTTCACAGCCTTCCTTGCGTCATGAATTGCTTGAGCTCTGTGTGCACATATGCTGCGCGCTGTACATGACACAGACACGCAGCACATGACACAGACTCGCAGCACATGACACAGACACGCAGCACATGACACAGACACGCAGCACATGACACGGACACGCAGCACATGACACAGACACGCAGCACATGACACAGACACGCAGCACATGACACAGACACGCAGCACATGACACAGACACGCAGCACATGACACAGACACACAGCACATGACACAGACACACAGCACAGACACAGTCAGTACACTGGCCGTCTCAAAGAATGTCTTGTCTGTGAGGTGCTATAAGGGCCTGACTCTCGGTGTTGTGGCAGCCCGGCAGGCGTAAATCATCCCTCTAGGATGGGCGTATCTCATCGCTTGTATCGCATTCATAAGATCTTAGCTCTGCAGGGCCATTCACTGTCGGTAACCACATTGCCTTTGTCAACGGAAAGCTCTTGTAAGCCTATAATTATCTTGCAAGAAAACTTAGAGAAAATGAAAAGATTAGATTGTAATTAAGTTTTTAATCTGCAAGCACAACGCATATTATATAAGGATAGCATCGGATCATCGTATCATTTTGACATGAATTTCTACGTCAACTAAGAACTTTCTGTGTTTTTTTATATTGCCGCTAACTGCAAGTGTTGCTTATGTTCTTGGCCGAGAGAACCATGCTCCTCAGAGTGCATATATCGCAACGATTCTTCTTCGATGCAAAACTTCCGTCTTGTTGTTTACAAGTTCTTGAGATGTAATGAATTGTTTTGTTTGTTGCAGAAGTCGTGAACGCAGTCAGGCCACGAAACTGCGACTTTCTTGTGAGTGAAGCAAAATGTCTGGCCCTGCCCAGTGATTCTGGCATGTCTTGCTTATATGTTCGTGCTCAAGTAATAATGTCACTAGATTGCTTGAATCGCAGATTAACTAGAAATTTAAAAGCGAAGAAAACTCCAAAAAAATTCAGCATATCTACGTATATTGAAAACGTTTCGGAGACCAGCTCAATTACATTGAGCTGGTCTCCGTTTATGTTCGTTACGTTAATATTCGTGCTGCGTTCAATCTTTCATCTTCAATAACTTATCGAAGTTTTCGATATATCTTTAATTCATGTCATCTATCAAGTGTTACAGTGATGCCATTACTTCGCGTGCGTATTTACGCTACAGTTAATACGATCAAGATGCGTGTAGTTGCTGTAGTAACGCACCATTAAATGTGATTAAAAGAGTATGCTTTTTCGTAAAGTAAGAACCGGAACAACATTGAAGATTCGTTTAGCCGCTGTAGTGGCCGCCACATTAGTATGCACGTCGCTGTCTCGAGTCAATGGCCGGCGGCGCTCATGCGCCGGTATCTTTGGTCAAGAAAAAACTTACCAATTATAAAATTGCTGGAATGTCAGTGTGAAGTAGTGATGGACTTTACAATCTAAATTAATTCAGCTTGGTTTTTAAAATTTTTTTTTAATATTTCTCATTTATAATTATTGTGTCTTCGTAAACTTAGCACGGTTACATCGGTTAACATGAAAATTCTTGCACTGTTTTCGAAATGTAAAAATCGTTTTTTTAAGTAAAAAATCGTATACGACATTGGAATTTACAGTATATGGCAGTGAATTCCCTGATTCATTAGGCCGTCGGGCTGATCATTTTCACTGGCCGTGACTGCTGCTCTACATCTGTTGCAGTTAATCCTGCTGAGTTTCAAAATTAGTGCTCCATTTTTCATTTCTCCGTTGTTAGAAATGAACCCTGATTGAAACATTCTGATCATGTATCGAGTAGCAATATAAGTAATGTGTGCAGACATATAAAAGTACATACAACTTAAGAATGTAATGCAATAAATGGGAAAAATAAGTTTACTGCAACACACGACGGACCGCTTACGGGTTACTTTCCAGGAATCTTTTAACTTTTTTATATTGAATTTCTTGAGTGGAGAAAATGATTGTACATGTCGTGGCATAACTGCCTGAGCTGTATTATTGGGGGGTGCTGACCGTCACGATCGCTGCACATGGTGCCATGAAGCTCCCAGTAATGTGGCTATATCAATATTTCCCTCGAAATGAATGTGCGATTTTTGCTTCACGTGTAAGCATCCATTCGTGAGATATTCCTTTGTCTATCCGTGAAATATTTCAGACAATTGAAATATTGAGCAACTCGGTTGATTTGAAACTTATCGTTTAGAAATTATGAAGCAATTCCGCATTAATTATGGAATATAGTTAATATTTTTGAGAGGTTCATTTTTTGCATGTCTTATTTCCCCATATGAAAGACGGCATTATTGAGCAAATTGTGCATGTCCAGTTTGAAATTCTCGCAGTAACCAAGGCCGTTAGGTGCAGGTACATTGGCTAAAATATCGAACTAGGCCGACAACGACGAACGCAAGTCGCATAACCGCAGTTTGCGGACGATTAGGCCGGGCACGGCAGTGGCCTCGGTCGTTTTCTCGCAGGCATGTTACGGTAGCTTGGACATGCCTGCCTGTTTACTGCCTTGGGGCGGCGCTGGTGCAACCGTTGGGGCAGACATATGTTCAGCCGTGGTTGGCTCCCAGACTGCGGCGAATTCTCACTGGCTATATTGTGGACGGTGCAGTGAACTCTTTAGCATTAGGCCGCTTTATAGGCTGGGTTCGTCAAGATAATTTCGAGACGAGTGGAGCAGCCGTGTCTCGGGATCATGAAGATGGCCTGCAGTGTCGGGAATATAAACGTAAAGATACAGGAAATAATCTAGTTATATTTTCTAGTATTGAATTGGTCCAGCATAATTTTTCATAGGTGGTTTCAGCTGCCACCCATTCAATACACCCATGTCGAATGGAAATTCGTTTGTGGGGTTGGAAGTTGTACGGGAGACTAGAGAGGATAATAGAACGTTTTAGCTGCTACAGGAATAGGTAATAGACTTCAGATTGAGACGTGACATTATTCATCAGTTATAGTCGGGGAATATTGCAGTATTTGAAGCTGATAAGAAGTATTCGGCTCGATTACATACATGAGAAGACTTTTATATGAGTAATCTGAATTGAGTTTTAAGCTTTAGGATAAATCAGTGCTAAATTTAGTTGTATATCACATTCTATTAATAAATTCATAGTATCAAAATTCTCATACAAGTAAATGTCAAGCGTTTTCTTCACTTCATGTACATTGCCTTGCATATCGAATCTGACGGTAAACTGACTGCGGAAGTGTGACTGAAGTGGTTTTATTAAAATTCTATTCATTTTAGCAGTTGCAGGAACAAGTACCTAGCAGTATAGCCAACATAGTTAAATAATAGCGCTTATGAACTTTCTCTTCAAGTATTTGGCTGCGAAGCTACGTGTTAGTGCAGCCTACACTCACAGGCCTCCTTTGACGTGCGATTGCCTGCTTTCTTCTGCACCTTTTCACCTCTCGCACCGTCCGGAATGTCGCGGTGCTTGTGTTGGTGCTCCCGCCCCTTTAATTGCTAGTTGTTTCTCTTAAATTGCTAGTTGTTTCCCTTTAATTACTAGTTGTTTCCCTTTAATTGCTAGTTGTTTCCCTTTAATTGCTAGTTGTTTCCCTTTAATTACTAGTTGTTTCGAGCCGTATTTGCTGTGCAAATATCTGGTTTGTGTTAACACACTGATTACAAAAACTCTGTGCATAATATGTACGAAATGGTGTTGATTTGAATTTGCGAGTGAAGCGTTGATGATACCTGATATTTTTCAAGCGCTAGTTAGTTTGGCATTTGTTTGTGCAGAGGTTCTTTCCCAGTCCAGCCTCGCTCTCGCGCCTGCTTTCTCTTTTGGCTTCAATTATATAATAAGAATATCCTTTTATGCTTGTATTTTAGCTTACATACTCCATGAATTTTACCATAATTTTGCTTTCGAATAAAGATTAGAACTTCCGTTAGTTTTATAGCATTCCGGAATCCGTGTCGTCACAAAAACAATGACCATCACAAAATAATGTTATAATTCTCTTAAATAAAATAAAATAATGTTCTAATTAATATAATGTTCTACACTCTAATAATATAAATAATGTGTGTACGTTCTATAAATAATGCGTTTACGTAATGCACATGCACTATAAATGACGAACAGCATTGATTGTTATGGTCATTTAATGCGTAGCTTCCGAGTTCATAGATGAGCGCCTATATAAGCTCGATCCTTAATCCATATGACACAGTCAATATCGTCGCGCCAGGTTCAAATGGGAGATCCTGTTCCTGTTTTGGACGCTAAATATGCTGTCTGCAACTATAACTCACCGTAATTAAGTAGATAATGTGAAGTATATTTACCTATATTTTGTTCCTGAACCATCAAATCTAAAGGTTTAACTGGATTTGAATAGCTTTCTTTAGGATCATATAAAAGACTTGCCATTATTTCTAAGGCTCTCTGCCATAGCTCACATATCCTGACTACGATCAGTGCGTGATCTGAACGGCCTGAGAAGGTCGCACTCTGCACATCACAACGCATCGGAAGCGGCAGTTACAGCCTCCAAAGCGCTGCACTGCCGGGCCTCCACAGCATCGGAAGCGTCAGTTACAGCCTCCACAGCGCGGACATCCTTGTTGCGACAGAGCAACACGACTCATGAACGACACCGACACGCTGTCCAGTGTCCGTC